>NC_089494.1:81364268-81664268 GCF_036850765.1 Saccopteryx bilineata
GCTCTTTTTTTTTTAAGTGAGAAGAGCGGAGAGAGAGGGACAGACTCTCATATCTGCTCTTACTGAAGTCCACCCAGCAGCCCTTGTCTGTGATGCTCGACCAACTGAGCTATCCTCAGTGCCCAGGGCCAACACTGAAATAATCACTGGCTGGGAGAGGGGAAGAGAGAAAGAAAAGGGGGAGAGAGAGGGGAAGAGAAGCACATGGTCGCTTCTCATATGTGCCCTGACCAGGAATAGAACCCAGGACATCCACACACCAGGCCAACCCTCTATTCACTGAGCCAACCGCCTAGGGCCAATTTTGTTTTTTGATAAAAAAGAAAAACGTATATATTTCATTAACATTATATATATATATAATTGAAAGCTTATGGTAAATACAATTGTAGTGTCTATTGTTAAAAGTCATGTATTTGTTCCTGGCCAGTATGTTTGATTCCCAGTCAGGGCACATGAGAAGCAACCACCTATTTCTCCACAAAAAAGAAGAACAAGAATAAAAAAAAAAGTCATGTATTGTATTTGTAGCTACCTAATGTATCTACTTCAAAGTTATAAATATTTGCTAAAGAATCAATCTCTAATAAAAATGAATTATAAATTTGCAACAAAATAATATCATGTTTAGAACTTACAAATAAAAATAGAGAAAAAGAGCTGTCACTGAGGCCCTTGAAGCATAATTGGCATTCTTTCTTATTTATTCCAACCAGATAAAGAATTTTTACCTAGAATTATTTTTTTGAATAATAGATTAGAGTCTTGAAGTTTTTCTTTTTGACCTTTATGAAGAATTTCTGGTTAGCTAATTCATAAAATACAGCTCACTCCGAACTCCAGGGACATTGTGAGCTAGAGAATGACAGGATATAATACTGAAGAAATAAGCAAGAGCTGGGTCACACAGGACCTTACAAACAATGTTACCGTCATCCTGAGGACAGTGGGTAGCCACTGACACAAAATACCAAGAAATGCTATCATTCTTATTTGAAGATGATGACTTAGATATAGATGACTTTTCTATAGGGTCAAAAATGCCTAAAGAAGAAATTCATATAGAAAATAAGGTATTGATTAATTAAATGAACAGTTATTAGTTTTCTTCTATGTATCAGATAGCATTGGGAATATAAAAATGAAAGACACAGATGCTCTCTTTAATGGGACATTCACAAAAATCACAGATACACTACATAATGAGCAGTGCTAGAAGTATGTACATTGTGTTACCAGAACAGAGAGTGGATGTTTATTTCCCACTGTTAGGAAATGAAAAAAATCTGGATGAATAATTATTTTTTCTGGACAAGTGAAGCTGTGGAAGTTATTTAAAAATATTTCCAGTGTCTGTGTGTATATGCAGTCTTCACAAGGTATATAAGACTTTTCTTATTTAGAAACAATATACACCCATGACCTCAACATGGGCTTGATATCTCCATTGTTTTGGGTTGCCTTAAATATTTCAGATCTTAATATAATTTGATACATAGAAAAATTATGTTACAAATCCCCTCATTGAAAGACTTACTGAGACAAATATAACGTTAATGCTTTGCACAATTTACTCTGCTACTTAAAACTCTTAGTATTAATTTATTTCAAAATGTATTGAGCATCTGGTATGTGCTAGGCAATATGTTAGAGCTGGGAATTAAAATGAAAAGGAAGCCATTGTTCCAACTACTTTAGAAAATAAAATCTAGTGGGAAATACAGATAACTATAGAGGTAGCTCTACTTTATTGTTTTGCTACGTGATATTTTTCTTTTTTCTCATTGGTAGCTATCATTTCTCAGTATTAAGTCATTTCAAATATCTGATTTGAGATGATAGTAATTAATGGTTATGAATGAGTAACATTCTTTTTTTCTTGTCCAGCAGAAACTTCCTTTATTATTCCTAAAAGATAGTATCATAAATATGGTATTGGTTTATGTACATAATATCTTATTTATTCAGCTGGCTTGTTTAAATCTTTTGGGAACAAGCCAGTTACAACTGAATGAAAAATTATTTACAACTCTCTGCTGGATTGCTTACTACATATCCTTTAAATGTATTAACTAATTTAAGTGTCAAAACAGCCCTGTGAATAGGCTTATTGTATTTCTCATTTTATAGATGAGGAAAGTGTAACACTGAGAGGTTAAGTAACTTGTCCAAAGTCACAGCCAACAAATTGGGGCCACAATTTCAGCCTTGATAACCAGGCTCCAGAGCCATTGATATTAATCAGTTTACTATATTGATTCCAGAGTGAATTAATACAAAAATATTTGGTTGTATTTAAAGGAAAAAAATTTTTTTTAATCCGGTCTCTCTCTCTCTCTCCTGCTTTTATTTTATTTTTTAAAATAATTTTATTTTTTTAATGGGGCAACATCAATAAATCAGGATACATGTATTCAAAGATCAACAAGTGCAGGTTATCTTGTCTTTCAATTATGTTGCATACCCATCACCCAAAGTCAGATTGTCCTCTGTCATCTTCTATCTAGATTTCTTTGTGCCCCTCCCCTTCCCCCTTTCTCTCTCTCTTTCCCCCCTCCCCTTGTAACCACCACACTCTTATCAATGTCTCTTAGTTTCACTTTTATGTCCCTCCTACGTGTGAAATAATGCAATTCCTGTTTTTTTCTGATTTACTTATTTCACTTCGTATAATGTTATCAAGATCCCACCATTTTGCTGTAAATGATCCGATGTCATCATTTCTTATGGCTGAGTAGTATTCCATAGTGTATATGTGCCACATCTTCTTTATCCAGTCATCTATTGACGGGCTTTTTGGTTGTTTCCATGTCCTGGCCACTGTGAACAATGCTGCAATGAACATGGGGCTGCATGTGTTAAAGGAAAAATTTAATGCTAGATTTCTAAATTCTGAAGTTTAGATTTTTATTGATCATGATATAATATGATGGTCTATAAAGCAAATGGTTATCTTGTTATGGAAACAGGAAGCCTATGGAGTACACTATCCCATTTGCATGCATTATATTCAAAATAATCTAGTCTCTCTTAAAAATGTTTGGGAACCTAAGGTGTTTGCAAATTAAATAAAGGCCAACAATCCCACCTTTCTGTTCTACTGACTTAAAAGAAAAAGAAACAACTAAACTTAGAGTTCATTTGTAGTCACATGCAGTAGGAAGAAATAGCACAACAGCATGCCGCATAGCCTTCACTCAGTTTCCCCCAATGATAATGTCATGCATAACTGTAGTATAATATCATACCTGGGAAATTGATATTGATATAATTCACTGATCTTTTCAGATTTTCTAAGTTTGTATGAATTTATTTGTGTGTGTGTTTAGGACTGTGCTATATTAGCAAATGAGTGGATTTGTGGAACCACAGAAGAGACACAGAACAGTTAGTCACCACAAGGATCCCACATGCTACCTTTCATAGCAACCTGTGCCCCTCCCTCCACCTTTCCCCTAACTCTTGGCAACCACTAATCTGTCCCTTATCTCCATAATCTTATCATTTCAAAAATGTTATTTAAGTGGAACCATACAGTATGTAACCTTTAGAGATTAGTTTTTTTTTTCACTCAGTGTAATTCCAAACCACTGACTATTAAGACTCAGAAAAATGATGGTATAATAATGGACCAAGGTCTGAGGGAATTGATATTTTTGATTAAGAATTCCTATGTGTTGTTTTTCTGACCCCCTGGGACCAAGTCTCCTCCTTATTCTACTACCTTCACCAATTCACACCATGTCAACAATCTTTTAATCTCAATAAAAAGCTTTTACCTGAGAAGGTGAAATCAGGAAAAGTGGATTAAACCTGTTTTATCATCTACCGAATATGTCACTTCCAAAAACAAGGGGTTACATTTAATAACCACAAGTGGTTCTTCACCTTGGAAATTTTGTGACTAGAATTATCAAGATCCCATAAAACAAGTGTGTGGTGGCCATTTCAGCCAGGCATTGGGAAGGTAGGGAAAGCGCTGTAAATGATACCAAGATCCAAAGAAACCAAAACTGGAAGGTGACTGGTAAAGGTAAAAACACTAACAAAATGTTAGTAGCTTCACACAAAGTAAAGATAGGTATTATTATTCTTATTTTACAAATGAAGAAAGAGATCTAAATGGTTCCATTAAAATCACACAGTTGAGGCAGGATTAAGATTTAAGTTTATGTCTAAAGAAATCTCTCACTCTCTCTCATTCTTTCTCTTTCTCTCTCTTACCCAAGTCAAAACCTTATTGGCACATACAAAAAAGTTGTAAACATCAGAGAAAGGAAGAGTTTTATGTGGAATTGAGTGTGAGTAGACTATGTATTGGTTGAGGTGAAATGGCCATCATTCTAGCCAGTCTGTGGGAGCTGAGAATATGTATTTATTTTTAAGAGACAACAGGGAGTATGTGTTTATCTAGGGCACTGCGTCTTAAACTGTGGATTACAGACCAGCTCTTTATTAACCTCATCTAGAAACTTAGTAAATTTTTCTGGTATCAGGCCTACTGAATCAGAAACTCTTGGGAGTGGAGCTCAGAGATATGTTTAAACAAACCTTAAGGGTGGTTCTGAAGGGCACTAAAGTTGAGGACCCCAAGTACTGTAATAGAAAACTTATATTGGATAGTACATGAAAGCCAAGTTTTATAGATTAGATTTGGTTCATCTTCTTCAGCTCTGGATCTTTTATTTATTTATTTATTTTTTATTAATATTAATGGGGTGACATCAATAAATCAGGGTACATATGTTCAAAGAAAACATGTCCAGGTTATCTTGTCAATCAATTATGTTGCATACCCATCACCCAAAGTCAGATTGTCCTCAGTCACCTTCTATCTAGTTTTCTTTGTGCCCCTCCCCCTCCCCCTTTTCCTCTAGGATCTTTAAGTTAAAGAAAAATCAACTGAGTGAATCTGAAAATCTAATTGGCTTTAAGTGATTTGTGAATTGGGCAGAATCCCATCTAACATCTAGAAGGGTTTGTACTCCCAAGGTTGTACAAAATGGAAGGTTTTTATAGAAAGAAGAGTAAGACAAGGGAGCTATTAACAAAAGAAAAAAGAAGATTATTTTTAGGCTAGGACATCTTTTAGAGAGAAGAATTTTTTTTTTTTAGGGTTTTTATCATGCAGATTGCCTATGGTGAAGGTTGGCGGACTGATGAGGGCTCAGAGGACATTACTTTATTAAATCTAGGTTTGGTATCATGGGCTTTCACGTAAGTGACACCATTTTGGGCCTGTGGTTGTCTTTTTAACAAAGTCAGTAACGTCTTTCATTGGCCAAAAGGGATGTTTCTGTTTAAGGGAATTTCTTAGAAACTGCTCTTTCCCCCCTGCCCCCTGCTTCTGATCCACTTGCAGGTGATTTCCATCAGCTTAAACTCTACATTTTGATATCTTTGGCTTTTATTCTGGTCTTTGGACACTATTCTCTAAATTTGATACACTTTTTATTGTACTCTGACTTATGTTTGGTAGAATTGCCCACATCAATGCTGGGAGGTTTGAGGGGATAAGATAATTCTGACACGAAATAAATTTGATATACTGAAAGGTTCTCCAAACTGAAGAATTTAAATTGTTATTTTTAGTTATGGATAGCCATAAAAGACTTTCAGCAAAGGAATGATGTGACAAAATTTTATTTTTGGAATAATAATTTGGGAATAATTTGTAAAAGAGATTGGGTAGAAGTGATTTTTAAACCATGCAATATACTAGTCATGAAATAGTAAGAGCATTGATGCTGGAAGGGAATGAGAGGGAAGAAAGTAGAATGTAAGAAATATTTAGAGAGAAAAATCTAATGCAACTGGGGATTAGTTGAAATAGAAAATGAATAAAAGGGAGGAAAGAACATGTAACAAAGTAAGAGACTTGATAAATGTGATAGCAGTGTTATTGACTAAAATAGAGATTCAGATCAGGTATTTTGTTTTGGAGAGTTAATCGGATAATTTTGAATTTATTCAATGTGAAATAGTAGTGAAACCCCCAAGTATTACTGTTCATTGGAGTGAATAAAATAAATGATTTTTTCCAAGAATCAGATGGTAGAGTTGGATTGTTTTAAGGATTTTTTTTTTGCCTTGAATTTTTTTAATCCCAATGTGACTAAATAGATCTGTGTAATGTGGAATGCGAACTCTAAAAAAGCATGGTCCCCATACAGTGATTTCTTTGTAACTGTAATAGTAATGGTGGTGGTTGTAATGAAGCTTTGGTGGTAGAAGGTAGTGGGGGTGGATATTGGAGAGAATGATGCTAATTTTTAAATGAAGAATGGATCTATCTAAGATATTATTCTTTATTTCAACAGCCTGCTGCTCTTGGATCTGATATTGCATGCACAGAATAACACACTATGGAGAGGGAGCTATAAAACTTGATTGTCATGTAACTGTGGCCTTGCAGAAGACTCTATTAGAGATTACTTGCTTGCTTAGAAGTTGATGATACCTGAAAGAAGCCACATACTTGGAGATAGAAAAAGGTTCCCAGGTTCCATTTTTATATCTTGCCAAATTATGATATAATTTAGAGTTTGGAAATAACATTATGAAAATTACTTAATTACATGGAAAATATATGAAAAGGAACACATTTTCTCTTTAGCAGATATACTATCCCTTACTATACCCTTGACTTGACAAACCATACTTAATTTAAGTTTTTCTTTTTTTATTCCTTGGGGTTTATAATAAGCTTTAAAACAATAAATGAAATAGTGCCTAAGGACCTCAAAACACTGAAGACAGGGTTCATAAAGCATTTACAAGAAAATGCTTATACATCTATTGTGGCCATTCCTGTTAACCCACTGTTACTGAAGATGTCGAGGAACATATTAATATGCCTATTAGCAATGTAAGTCTATTTCATTTTTGGGTCAAACACTGAAAGGAGTATTTCTTTTTTTCTTTCTTTCTTGTGATTGCCCTACCTGGGCTGTAACTAGCTGAACATTTACAACTCTGAATGATATAATGCAATTAAGAACTCTCTATAACATTCTAATTTGCATATCTCATTATATAGAGTGACACCATTAGAAGACATGTGTTGGAGCTTTCAAAATGATTATAATATGTGAATGTATTATGGGATGAATATGCTTTGCTGAATCAAGATTGTACAGTATTCACAGGCATACTTAGGCTAGCAAGTGCTTCTTGAAGAAGTGATTCCTGTGAGCAAGTGCCAATCAAATTCTTTATTTTGCTTTTCTTCCCTATGAACACAGACACAAAAGCCCCAAATAGAAAATAAATGCTGTAAAATAGAAGTTTCAGAAGACAATAATTATTGAAATGCAATTAACTGGACTTATTATTCTCTGTTTCTCCCTCCATATCTGCTCTACTGGTTGAGTTTGGTCAATGGGAGGCATCAGCAGTAGGGAGATTTTGAGGTATGTATTTTTCTGGCTGGGTCAAGATTTGGCAGTGACTGTATTTGGTGAGAATTTTCATGAAAGGAATGAAACTTAAGCTTTAGAGCCACTCACATATTCAGGCTCTTCCCAAAATGTAGATAACTCTAACAATGCAGTCATATGGTCCTGTTTTTGTTCAAAGGAAAAAATATATGTACAGTGACATTAAGAAGTATATTTGAAAAGACATTTTGAAATATTTCTTTCTTTTTCTTGTGAGTGATATGAATGTCTTTTATTTAGATTGCCAGCAAACTGAGAAAGCAGGGATCTTAGGAATGCATCAAATTCTGCCTTCACTTTCACAGTGCTGATTCCTTTTCTAGGGTTCAGGAAATGTTAGTAAAGGTGCAAGGGGAAAGTCTGTGCAGTTAGTCATGTAACAACGTGCAGGAGGTGGAGGTTCACTTGGCAAGAATGTCTCCCCCCCAAGTTCTTCTGATATTGACAATAATACAAGTGAGAAACTTGAGACTTCTGATTATGAGATAACTTAAGGATAATATCTTTTATTATCTTTAAATATATTTATTAAAAACTGAGAGATAACTTAAAAAATTATTAAAATATGAAGCAAAAGTAATAAATTGAGCAATTAAATTAATAGAAACTATTCAGATATTGAACAATAAAATAATTTTTTTCAAATTATACTAAAAGCTATAATTCATTAAAATAATAAAATAAATTATAAATGAAAAGAATGAATAGGCTCTTGAATTATTTGATAATTTACTTAACAAGGAATAAAGCATACAGACAAATTGGGGAAATATATAAAGTTGCTGGTGCTTTGACATGAGTAACTGACATTGATGAAGACAACGTAAAACTCACAATAAGACACTATAATAAGAATGTTAAGACAAACTAATTAATGACTATTTTTATTTCAAACAATATTTAATATTTGTCACTATATAAGAAAACTTGAAATGCCTTGAAATTTTTTTCTATTTATTTATTTATTTATTCATTCATTCTTTATTTAGACAGTTAATTTTAACAGGGTCAACCAGAGTACATAGATTTAGAGAGAACATCTCCACATCATTTTGACATTCAATTATGCTGTATACCCATCACTGAAAGTCAAATCATCCTTAGTCACCTTTTATTTATTTCTCTTTATGCCTCCTCCCTTCCCCCACCCCCTTCTTTTTTTCTCCTCCTCCTCCCCCTGGTAACCACTAAAATCTTATAGCTTATATATGAGAGAAACTTGATGGGAATTTCCCAAATTTGAGTACAAAAAAATACATGACATTTACAATATGAATTGTGAGGTTGTAAAAAACTTTTCTAAATGATCAATGATGGAAAAAAGATTTTAATATATTCAAGAACCTACTAACATTTTTCTCCCTATAAAAATTGATCTTACAAAATTACTAGTGAAGAAGATGAATCCAAAAAATATCAGATCAGATAAAGGCAAATACCATATGATCTCACTTATATGTAAAATCCACGCCCCCCAACTCAACTGCTAGATACGGAGAACAGACTGGTGGTTATGAGAAGTAGTGATATGAAGGTGGATGAAATCATGAAGAGGGTCAAATGTACAAACTTCCAGATATAAAATAAGTAAGTCATGGGGATATAATGTACAGCATGCAACTACAGTTAGTAATATCGTATTGCATATTTAAAAGTCGCTAAGAGAGTAGATATTAAAAGTACTCATCAGGGCCAATAGGCATATGAAAAAATGCTCAACATCACTAATCATTAGAGAAATGCAAATTAAAACCACAATGAGATATCACCTTACACCAGTCAGAATGGCGCTTATCAACAAAACAACACAGAATAAGTGCTGGCGAGGATGTGGAGAAAAGGGGACCCTCCTGCACTGCTGGTGGGAATGCAGACTGGTGCAGCCCCTGTGGAAAACAGTATGGAGATTCCTCAAAAAACTGAAAATCGAACCGCCTTTCGACCCAGCTATCCCACTTTTAGGAATATACCCCAAGGACACCATAGAACGGCTCGAAAAGGAGAAATGCACCCGCATGTTTGTGGCAGCATTGTTCACAATAGCGAAGATCTGGAAACAGCCCAAGTGTCCGTCAGAGGACGAGTGGATTAAAAAACTTTGGTACATATATACTATGGAATACTACTCAGCCATAAGAAATGATGACATCGGATCATTTACAATAACATGGGTGGACCTTGATAACATTATACGGAGTGAAATAAGTAAATCAGAAAAAAAACTGAGATGAATCCATACATAGAAGGGACATAAAAATGAGACTCAGAGACATGAACAAGAATGTGATGGCAACAGGGGCGGGGGGGTTGGGGGAGGAGGGAGGGGGTGAAGAAAGAGAGAGGGGTTAGGGGAGGGGAGGGGCACAAAGAAAACCAGATAGAAGGTGACAGAAGACAATTTAACTTTGCGGGAGGGGTATACAGCACAATCAAATGTCAAAATAATCTAGAGATATTTTCTCTTAACATATGTACCCTGATTTATCAATGTCACTGCATTAAATTTAATAAAAAAATATTAATATTTAAAAAAAAACAAAAAAAAACCCCAGGCTTACCGGGTCATAAAGCAATCAATAAACAACTGAAGTGAAGTAAAAAAAAAAAAAAAAAAAAAAAAGTACTCATCAGGAGAAAAAATTTGTAATGTATGATCATAGATGTTGATTTAACTTATTGTGGTGATTATTTCACAATATATGCAAATATGGAATCATTATGCTGTATACCTAAAACTAAGCTAATGTTATATGTTAATTATGCCTCAAAAAAGTCAGAGAAAAGGTGTCCCAAAAGCTGTATTAATAAAACATCTCGCCATTTTCTGGATTTTGTTATGTTTGTGGTATTGGTTAGATTTTAAATTCTAAAATATTCAGTTTTGTGATTGATTGTTGTACTATTTAATTAATGAGAATACACAAATTCTGTAAATTTAAGCCCCATAAAACCTTAGTCAGCTCCTGTCTCGTGGCCTCTCTTCATACTGCAGTTCTAACTGGGATCTGTGAAGGGCTCTCTCATTTTGACCCTCTGGACCTACAGAGAGTGAGCAGTCCCTTCCCACATGTGTGACTCCCTCAGGGATTCATCCTTTAGTTGGCTTTTTTAATTCACGGTTTTTCAGCATTGGCACATTGACATTTTGTTGGATAAGTATTTGTTATGAAGGCTCTCTGTGTAGTGTAAGGTGTTTAGTACCACTCTTTCCTTTTAGCCACTAAATGACAGTACCACTTCTAAGTGTGTCAACCAAAAATGTCTCCAGACATTGCCAAATATCTCTCAGGTAAAAAATTATCACCCCTAGTTGAGAATTACTGTCTTAAAACTTTATAAATGATCTCTTCCTTAAAATCCCTTCAAATGACCCTTTTAGTTTGTGCTTTTTTCTAATAAGAGGCTTATAATGACCTTTTCGAAATGGTGACAAGAAAATATATGAAATCCTAATATAGGTTAAAAAGTAGGTACAGTATTATGCGTTTTTTCTTTAAAAGAAGGATACAGCTGTGCATTATATTCCTGTATGTGAAGTAATAGTCTGAAGAGCAAATTATTTCTAAATACTAAGTAGCTTAAAAGGAAGGAAATTTATTTGTGTGTGTGTATTTACATATCAGTATGCATGTACAGTAATGTCTCAGTTTTCGTTGACTTCGGTTATTGTTGGTTTTGGTCCTCATAGACTTTTTCCATGAAAATTTTGTTTCGGTTTTCATCGGTTTCCTTGGATTTCATTGATGGGCCCATGTGATCTTGCTGCTAATTTTGCTAAAACAAAGGGCGACCCTCGCATTCTCCTGCTCAGTGTGGCATTGCTTCTCATCACCCTGCACATCTAGCAAAAACAATTTCATTGCTTTCCAGTGTTTTTGTGCTTTTTTATTGATTGCAAGTGCTAGTACTACAATTACATGTAAGTGATTACTGCATATACAGTATTTGGTGTAATGTGTTTATTTTGCATTTTTCAGTTTCAAAATGTATGTAACGCATGTGAGATAAAATCACATGTGCTCAAATCTCAATGTCCCTGTGAAGTGTTTCCCTTGCTAATAAATTAACCCTTTCTTTTTAGCTCCATCATGGGACCAAAGAAAGTTACCAGAGCCAGCAGCCCTTCAAAGAGGAAGGCCAGGAATATGATCGAGTTGAAGAAGGAAATCGTTTAAAAATATGAGAGCAGCTTCAAATTGCTGAAATTGGCAGCATGTATGGGAAGTCACCATCCACGATAAGTTTCCATTGTGGTGGAAAAGGCAGTAAAGGAGGCTAATGTAGCGAAAGGCGTGAATGTGCTAATGAAACAGAGACCTCAAACAATTGAAGATGTTGAACAGTTATTAATTTGGATCAATCAAAAACATTAGATGGCAATTCTGTTTCAGAGGCCATCATATATGAAAAGGCCAGACTGTTGTATGACAATCTCGTTAAGAAAATGTCTGAGATGAGTGCTAGTGTACTTAGTGATTTTAAGGCCAGCAGAGGCTGGTTCGAAAAATTCAAGAGGTTCATTTGCATTCACAATGTTACTAGGCATGGTGAAGGTGCGAGTTTAGACAAGTCTGGGACTGAAAAATTTGTGTCCGAATTCAAGGATTACATAAAGGCTGAAGGATTCATCCCCCAACAAGTCTTCAACTGTGATGAAACTGGTCTCTTTTGGAAGAAAATGCCAAAGAGGACATTCATTACACAGGAGGAAAAGGCACTGCCAGGACATAAGCCTATGAGAGATAGGCTAACTCTTTTGTTGTGTGGTAATGCCAGCGGTGATTGTAAAGGGAAGCCCTTACTGGTGTACCACCCAGAAACCCCAAGAGTGTTTAGCAGAAACAATGTGATTAAAAGTAAATTGTGTGTGATGAGGAGGGAAAACAAGAAAGCATGGTCACCAGGCCAATTTTCATTGAATGGATAAATGAAGTGTTTGGCCCCAGTCTGAAAAAATACCTCCAGGTGGCCTGACCTGTGGTGGCACAGTGGATAAAGCGTCGACCTGGAAATGCTGAGGTCGCCGGTTCAAAACCCTGGGCTTGCCTGATCAAGGCACATATGGGAGTTGATGCTTCCAGCTCCTCCTCACTTCTCTCTCTCTGTCTCTCTCTCCTCTCTCTCTCTCCTCTCTAAAAAAATGAATAAATAAAATAAAATTAAAAAAAAAATACCTCCAGGATAATCAGTTGCCCCTTAAGTGCCTCCTGGTAATGGACAGTGCTCCTGCACATCCTCCAGGTTTGGAAGACACATTGTTGGAGGCATTCAGTTTTATCACAGTGAAGTGCTTGCCCCCTAATACCACACCACTCATCCTGCCCATGGACCAGAATGTCACTTCAAATTTCAAGAAACTATACAAAAGCAATGTTTCAGAGGTGCTTTGAGGTGACATCAGATACAGAATTGTCCTTAAGAGAGTTATGGAAAAAACATTTCACCATTCTTAACTGCATTAGCCTCATAGGTAAGGCTTGGCAGGAAATGACATCCAGGACGATGAACTCTGCCTGGAAGAAATTATGGCCAGGATGTGTGCATGATAGAGATTTTGAAGGGTTTGAATCTTCCCCTGTTGACCTTACACATGTGGTGCAGTCAGTTGTTGGTTTGGGGAAGTCCATGGGTTTGGATGTCAGTGGTGAGGACATGGAAGAGTTGGTGATGGCCACAGTGAAGAACTCACCACTGAAGAGCTGCAAGACCTTCACCTAGAAGTGCAGCAGATGGTAGATGAAAAGGTTTCTTCAGATGAGGAGGAAGAGAAAGGGGAGAATGTGCCTTCTTCAGAGATCAAGGACATCTTCTCCATGTGGAGAAGGGGTTTGTGGAGAAAAACCACCCAGACAAAGCTGTTGCGCTGTGTCTGCAACACGTTTAATGATACAGTAATGTCTTGCCCCATTTTAGGAAAATCTTAAAGAGGCGGCAGAAACATACCTCTTTGGACAGCTTTCTTATGAGACATGGATCCACTGACTCTGAAGCTGGTTCTAGTTCCAAAAGACCAAGAAGGGAAGTGACCCCAGATAGTGCCTTGATACCTACGGTCCTTATGGAGGGGGATTCCTCTTCCAAACAATAGTATCTGATTCTCTCTCTCCCCTCCTCGCCATCTTCCATGCACCAAGAACAGTCTTCAGAAAGGTAAATGCCATGTCAAATGTTCATTTATTCTTTATATTAGTCTTTTATATTCATTTTATATTAATTTCTTATTGTTTTTAGTATTAAACACTATATTTATTCTCTACAAAGTGTGTTTTTGGTATGTATTTTAGAGTGTCTAGAATGAATTAATTGGAGTTACATCGATTCATATGGAAATAATTGCCTCGGTTTTTGTGGTTTCGAATTTCGCCAATTGTTTTTGGATGGATTATTGATGAAAACCAAGGTTATCACTCTATGTATATATACATATGAAAAATGTAAGAATAAAAAAAGGAAAATATATAATTATATTCTTGAAAAAAGCATAATGTCAATAGCTAAAGATGTGAAGAAAAAAATTGGAAAGTATTGAACATGTTCAGAAGAGTCAAGCAAATAAAGCAGGGAACATTGTGGAAGAAACGAAAGAGAGGTAGTTTGAGACGGAACCTTCAATGATGGCAGAGTCAAGGGAGGTGGAAAACCCTGTCTATTTAAAACCAACTACAGATATTTTTGGTCTGTTTTCAATTGTAGAAGTTTCTTATATATTTTGGAAATTATTAACTCATTATTAGATATAGCGTTGGCATTTTCTTCCTTTTCACTCTGTTGATTATTTCCTTTGCTATGCAAAAGTTGTTTTTTTATATATTAATGCAGCATACTTGGTCTTTTGTTGCTTTTATTACCTTTACTTTTGGTATCATAGCAGTAAAATTATTGCCAAAGTAATGTCATGAAACATGTTTTTTCTTCTAGCAGTTTTATAGTTTCAGACCTTACCTTTAAGATGTCAATCCATTTTGAGTTAATTTTTGTCTATGGTGTAAGATCAGGGTTTAGTTTTATTCTTTTGCATATGAATATCCAGTTTTACCAGCACCATTTGTTTAAGAGAATATCCCTTTCCCATTATATGTTCTTGAAACCCTTGTCAAAGATCCATTGATCTTATATATGTGGACATACTTCTTGACACTTTATTCTGTTCCATTGGTTTTATATGTCTTTATGCTAGTACCATACTGATATAATTACCAAAGCTTTGTAATGCAGCAGTTCACATTTATCTGTGGTTTTACTTCCTGTGGTTTCAGTTACCTATGGTCACCTGCAGTCTGAAAATATTAAGTGGGAAATTCCAGAAATAAACAACCTGTAGGTTTCAAATTACAAGCCATTCTGAGTAACAAAATAAAATTTCATACTACTCTACTCTGACCTGCCCAGACATGAATCATTCTTGTCCAAAATATCCATGCTGTATTATGTATCCACCCATCAGTCACTTAATAGGCTTCTCAAATATTAGATTGATTGACAGAGTGGCATAGTGTTTGTATTCAAGTAACACTTCTAGTCGCCTGACGCTAAGTTACAATGCCTCTGTAATTCATCTTACTTCATCTCATCATGTAGGCATTGTATCATTTCTATCATCACAAGAAGGGTGGGTACAGTACAAAGATATTTTGAGAGAGAGACCATGTTCACATAACTTATTATAGTATATTGTTATCATTATTTGATTTTATCATTAGTTATTGTTGTTAATCTCTTACTGTGCCTAATTTATAAAGTAAACTTTATCATCAATATGTATGAACATGCCTTGGCCAGTTGGTTTAGCCATAGAGTGTCAGCCCTGTGTGTGGAAGTCCCGGGTTTGATTCCCAGTCAGGGCACACAGGAGAAGCCATCATCTGCTTCTCTACCTCTCCCCCCCTTCACCTCCTACAGCCACAGCTTGAAAGGTTCCAGAAAAGTTGGCCCCAGGTGCTAAGGATGACTTCATGGCCTCGGCCTCAGGCGCTAAACTAGCTCATTTGCTGAGCAACAGAGCTGAAACCTAGATGGACAGAACATCACCTGATAGGGGCTTGCTGGGTGGATGCCAGTCGGGGTATATGTGGGAGTCTGTCTCTGCCTCTCTGTCACATAATAATAATAATAATAATAATAATAATAATAATAATGTACAAGCTAACATGATAAAACTGCTAGAAGAAAACAAAAGAGAAAAATCTCTGTGAACTTGGGATAAGAAAGTATTTCTTAGATATGACACACACACAAAAAAGAAACATGATAAACTGGACTTTATAAAACTTATTGCTTTTCCAGATATCATTAATAAAATAAAAAACAAGGCACAGACTGGGAATAAATATTAGCAAATCAAATATATGATTAACTACTTGGATTCAGAATTTATAAAGAACTCTAACAGCTCAAAAATAAAAAGAAAAGCAGCCTAATAAAAAAAAATAGGCAGGATATTTTAACAGACATTTTACCAAAGAAGACCTCTACATGAATAGATACTCAACATCATCACTTATCAGGAAAATGCAAAGTATGATCACAGTGAGATACTACTATAGACTCACAAGAGTGGCTATAATTAAAAAGACTGACAATGTCAAGCATTGGTGAGATGTGGAAAAACTTGAACTTTCTCTCATATATTGCTGGTAAAAATGTAAAGTGGTATAACACTTTGAAAAAACAATTTAGTAGTTTCTTAAAAAGTTAAACATAAATTTATCATATATTCTAGTAATTCTATTCATATCATCTACTCAAGAGAAATGCAAACATACATACACATAAGACTTGCCCACAGATGTTTATAGCAGTATTATTTCTAAGAACCCAAACCAGGAAACATTCCAAACAGCCATCAAGTGTTGGATAGATAAACAAAGCATAGTGTGGCCATACAATGCAATACTTCTGCTGTAAAATGGAGCAAGCTACATGCTACAATATGGATATTACTCAGAAAAATTATGCTCAATGAAAGAAGTCAGGCACAAAAGACATTTTGTTTGATTCTGTTTAAATATTTTTCAGAAAAGGCCAATCTATAGATGCAAGAAGCAGATCAGTGGTTGCCTCAGTTTAAGCGCAGAAGCAGGGTTGACAGTAAATGGGCATAAGAGATTATTTTAGGGTAATAGAAATGTCCTAACACTAGGTTATGGTGATAATAGCACAATTCTATA
Organism: Saccopteryx bilineata; assembly: GCF_036850765.1. NCBI lineage: Eukaryota > Metazoa > Chordata > Mammalia > Chiroptera > Emballonuridae > Saccopteryx > Saccopteryx bilineata. Next base: position 81,380,875 of record NC_089494.1, read on the forward strand.
AGTTTGCTAAAAATAATTGAATTGTAAAATTATAATGAGTATATTTTATGGCCTGTGAATTAAACCTTAGGAAAGCAACTTAAAAGATAAGTGTATCATATTGTTAGACAGTGGATGCTTTTTTGTACAAACAACACAGAAACAATGTTTCACTTCAAACACAGAACTCTGTCTTATGAAATTATCAATAAGTTTTAATTCATTATCTTTCAATTTTTTGCTAATATTTACAAATGCTTTGTAGGCAGAAGGGTATAAGATAAGTAGTTATCATGCAAAGTTCCGAGCGAGCATGACATTGAAAGTATTAGAGAGAATTGCCCTTTCAGTTGGAAAGAAATATAGATCTGATTCTTAATATTTTACCATTTTGTGCATTATGATTAAATTTGCCCACTTTTATCATATCCATATTTGATTTCCTATTTTCTAAGTTCAGTGATGTGGCTTTACTTTCCCTTGGTTCAATCCTCCCGTATAACTTGATCTGATGATAATTGTTAAACCAATACTTGTTGACTAATATATAAACATACGTTTTTTGTTGTTGTTAACAATATACAATACACACTGGCTTGCATTACTACATTAGGTTCTGTGTATCTGTTCTGGTTAATATTAACACGACTTAAACATTAGTTTGACTTAGTTTGGTATGGTTTGCCTTTGCACAAATATATACTGTGTCCATACATTAAGTATCTAAAATCTATTTTCAGATGTCTGCCATGCCCCCTTCAATCAGGTTAGATAATGTGACTTGGGAAACAAATTGCTTATTAGAATACTGTCTGATCAATCTAATAATCTTTAATTTATTTCAGTTTAGCTTCTTTCTCCTCAGGGTGCAGTGTGACTCTCTCTAACTTTCTGACTAAAGCTCTGATCTCATAGCATTTAATGAAGCCCAGATGAATTTATGCACCATTTCTTCCTCAACCACAAGTTACACTAGGGGTTGTCAATATGTAGTCTTTTCTCTAGTCTCCTACCTTACCTCATTGTTCATGTCGTGGCTCCTCAGATGCACTTTTCTTGAAATTGCAACCATGGAGTTAATGCAGAAGCTATTAAAATTAATTATAACAATTGAGATAAATACTCAAAGTCATCTGAAAATTGTAACAGTGAAAACAGATCAGAGTTTACTAGTGGAGGTTTTCTGTTTGATATGATTGTTATTGTGTGTGAATATTTAATAAACTCTTAAATATATCATAACTAGAATTATATATAATTACATGTCCATAAAAATTAAGTTAAAGCTAATGAAATTTGGACAAAACATGAGTTTTTACTATTTCTGAAACACTTTCTTGTTAGTTTCTAAAAGAACATTTATGTGGGTTTTTTTTGTTTGTTTTTGTTTTTAATGAAACTGTTTTCTATTATCTCTATTCTCCTATTCCACCTCTGCATTTGGGACTTTGAGAGGACATGGTACAGTAAAAAAAAAAAAAGAATTTTCAAGTCAAATGATTTTAGGTTTAAATTTTGCTTAAAACAAACAGTATTTTTTCATTAGTCAAGTCACATCTCTGTGCCTCAGTGTTCTTGCCTTAGAATGGGGTAATAAAATCTATTTCAGGGAGTGCTCTGACAATTAAAAACAATGTTCATGAAACACTTGGTGTAAGTAAGAACACAACAAATATTGGCCAATGCTTTTTACTTTCTTTTTCTCTCCTATTTGTCACTATTACATCCTCTGCAGATCTACAAAAAATGAACTTGCTGGTCATCATATCCTTTTCCTTTCTTATAAAGCTTCTCCCAGTTTTGTAGAGAAATAAGATGACACTCGTTCATTCACCAATTCATGGCTCTTTGTGTGTTCCTATTATATATTGGATGTTGTTCTAGATGTTGGGTATTATATACAGACAAAATTAAAATCTCTGTCTTCTTGGAACACATATACTAGTAGTTGTGAGTAATTATGTTAGTTTAACTCTTTAAAAAACCCAAATTGATATAAAATTGAGTTGTATTTCAACACCCTTGAAAGTGTTACTGTGAATTTCAATGATGTGGTTGGTGAATGACCTGCCTTTAGCAAAAAACAGCCCTCCTTACCTAAAGCTTGGCACCAAATGTTTTAGATAGTTTGAAGACAATACTTTGAAACAAAAATAAAAGAATAAACTAACACTTGTCACAAAACCTTACTTCATTTCTTTTTAAAGCAACCATTAAAGGCAGGTCTCCCTTTCCTTCTCTTTATAATAAGGAACTAAAGCTAAAAAATATTAAACACATATTTCCTGAGTTATATAGCCAGGAAGTTCTTCTGGCTGATCAAAATCCATCTTTTTGGATACTATGTCAAGATATGTGATAGCACTAACTCAGTTGACCAACGCCAGTTCTTAACAATGGCAAATAAGTTGACTTATATCTTCTGTAACCATGGCCTTCTGTATGGGTAACTTGTTCTTTCTTGCTAATATTTTTTGATAGTTTAACCAGGGTTATTATCAGGCATAGGTTCTCTGTAGAACAGAGGTAGGAATAAATGATTTCAAAGGCTGCTTCTAGCTTTGTGAGGTATGATTTTTATGGGTTAATAGCTTAAATTTTTATTCCATTTATTTGCATTTTTTAATAAGAGGATAATGTTTAACTGAAATAAATGAATCTCTAAAGAGAGAATTTCAAGCATGGTGGTACTTGGGGACAAGGAGATATTTTATGTATGGGGCAGGAATGACTTACTGGGCCCAGGTCTAGTCTGCAGAGCAGGCAATCGCCCTCTCCGTGCTCTCTGGTCCTGGTTATGCATTACCTAGGGCTTTAGAGAGAGCAGTAGTTTGGATAACCTACAAAGTTCTAGTATACAGGAAAGAAAAAGATATACCTATCTTACACACCACTTCATCATAACAATTTGAAAATACCCCTTAGGTGACAATAGTTAGTGATTTACAGATTATGTTTACTAAAAATATTTTGCTGGACTTTCCAAATAAAGTATTTTTCTTATATAGATTCAATTTTCCTAAAAAGTATATCAAAATACAAATTCGTAAATACCATATCTTTTGAATGAATTTTTTAAATTATTGATTTTAGAGAGAGGAAGGAAAAGAGAGAGAGAGAAATGTTGATTTGTTGTGCCACATATTTATGCATTCATTATAATGCCCTAACTGAGGATCAAACTGCAACCTTGGTATATGCAGTGGTTTTCAACCACAGGTCCCCTAGTAAGGTTTTTGCTTGTCTACAAAAGAGTTAACCACCCTGATGTTGTATGAAGATTATAGACCCAATGATTAGAGACTCTACTGATTATAAAATCAATAGAGTTGATTCAAAAAGTTAGATGTATATGTGTATAAGACAAGAGAGAGTAAAATAAAAGGAAATTATTTTCAGTTTTTGAGTTCCTTATATCAAACAACAATGACACAACCTAGTTCCTCAGTTATGGTTAATGGGTGGATGCGTGAGTGGGTAGACGATGGATGGATGGATGGATGGGTGGATGGGTGGATGGATGGAGAGATGGGTAAATGAATATGTGGGTAACCAAAAGAGTGAATGGGTGAATAGATAAATGGATTAAAGGATTTACTGATAATAGAGGAGATGGTATCTCCCGAGCTAAAGAATACTGGGAATAATGGTTAAAAAGATGTTAATATGACAGAGTGAATACAGTCAGATGACCAACACATATATTCTGTGTGTGCCTGTGCACATGTATATGTACTTATGCAAAGGAGTCAGAATGACAGCACTCTTCAGAGAAGTTAGTTTTCTTCCTCTCTAACTATTCTGGAAAGCTCAAGCAACTCATACCGATGCTGTGAGACCAGCAGAAGGACCCTGTCATGACGATATTAGCCAAGTCAGCATTGCGTGTGTCTAGCCAAAGGTGCAAAGGGACCTTTAGCGAGCTATCTGGCCAGGACCACAATACTTTATCTTTATTTCATCTCAGTTATATAATCTTTAAAAGTTAAAACAGGAAAGCATATATAATCTATAGGTATATATGTATATAACACATAGACGCAGACAACAGTGTGGTGATAGCCAGAGGGAAAGGAGGGTGGGGTTAGGTGGAGGTGAGCATTAGGAGGGAAATGGGAACAGAAGGAAACTTTGCTCAAGGCTATGTGTACACAGTGCAGTGTGTAGATGATGTTTTATTGATGTTTCAGGTTTCACTTGAAGTCTGCACCCCAATAAATATATTTCATTTAAAGAGAAAGCAGATGACAATTTCAATGGTAAAAAATTGATTTTAAAGAAGGCATATCTAATAATCACAAATATATGTGACATATCTACTTAGTCTAGAAATATTAATTGTAACAACACATAGAAAATGTTACTTTTATATTCTCTCAAAATAAAAAATCTTTGCAGCAAAAATTGTCTCTTTTCTATTATTTGGTCAGCACAGGAAAAAAACCAACTTCCATAGAGCCAACATTTTCCTCTTTCCTAATTATATGGAAAGTTACTCTGAAGTCAGACTACTTTTATGCATTAATTAACCCAACTCCTCCATGCAAATATTTAACAAACATCCATGAAACAAATATTCAGACATTGATTGAATTAAACAAATATTCAAACATTGATTGAATTAAACTGAACCCATAATCCAGATTCCACATGCTGTTTATTTTTATCTCACCTAAAGTGGATGGGTGGAGTGAGTTTGACTTTTCCTACTCCCTCATGGTTTTGCGCATCATTTGGTATAATTGATTTGCTACAGACTGACAGTCTGATAGACAAGGAGCATATTAATTTCTTCATCAGAGAAATGGGCTACAATCTGGAACACCAGGGCTGATCTTTCTTATTGTGACCTCTATTTCTCTCATTTAAATCATGTTTAATTTTTAGAAAATTGTAATAAGAAAATTGGAGTTATATAGACAAAGTTAAGACAGATATTATACCCAAGTTTGTTTTTTTATGTTAATAGAAATGTTTGAATACCAACAGTGTTGCATACTAATGAACAATAATCATGCTTGCCTTGTAAAAATGTAGATGGTGTGCCCCACTCGTTAATAAATTGTATCAAAGGTGAGGGAAGAAAGGGCGAGATAAAAACTTTTCTTTATATTGTAATAAACCTTAAAAATACAGCATTGCTAAAGATTTTTTGACTGTTACCCCTTTTTTCTCCTTCCCTTAGCTCCTTCTTTTCCTGTATTCAAAGAACTTATTGAGAATATGCTATACTACAGGCTATGTACTAGACACTGGTCAAGTTATTCTTCACTTTGTAAGTTATAGTTATTATATATAGCATTTTGGGAGGGAGACAAATGCAGGAGGAATAAGAAGAGGGGGTGAGAACAATGAGAGAGAGAGAGAGAGAGAGAGAGAGAGAGAGAGAGATAAAGATGAAGACAAGGGCAAGTTGTTAATGTTAATGCACACTATATTAAGTTTTATTTTCCCTTGAGTTGGTTGTTTTATTCACTTATTAAGTATTTATTGAGCAAACACTATGTTCCAGGCACTGTGCTATATATGGCCTACAGTTAAGAAGGATTTGCTAATTCCTGTTCTACAGGAAGGTTCAGCCTGGGGGAGAGAGGGAGAGAAATAAAGCAGAACAGTCAGGGGGTGAGGCAGTGTGAATCATACACTATGGAAACATAGACAGCACCTAAGTCAGATGAAAGAGCGACACTGAATGTACTCCAAGAAAGCCAAAAGTAAAACAAAATGAAAAACAAAACAGAGTACTTTTATTTGTCAAGTTGGCCTAGATAGAAAGTGCAGGATTTGCTGGGAACTGAATGACCTGGCAATACTATTGTAGTCGTATTAGCCTGCATATTTCATTCTTATTTTAAACATGTAAAAGTAAACTAACCATTTGCTTATAGACTGCCAACTAACTTTACACATATATATCCTGCATGATTAACTGTGTGGTAAATCTAATGTATAGACCTACAAGTATCATTGGGTTTCTTTGACAAGTCCCAAATTGTTTCATCATCTTAGCAAAATTATCAATAGTTCAATGATTATTTTAACCAAATTGAACAAAATACTCTATATCTTAAGTCCATTTGCTGGGGTTATTATTATTTTATTCTAGTGACGTGGGTTTTCTTTGATGTTGTCTGTAATGATGCAATTAATTGTCAGTTTTCAAAAATATATCAGCTTTGCCAATCATATCAATATTTGATGGTAACTTTGATTCAAAGTTGGAATACCTTTCCTCTCTGAAATATACGGTAATAAACAAACAATGCACTTTACATAATTTTCACTTAGGCTGAGGGACTAAGTGGACAGCTGTATCCCACTATGTGAGCTGTAAATAAAACAAGAGTATTTTAAATGGCTGCCAATAAAAAAAAATCCTTCAGTTTCGATGTTGCTTTATACAAATGATCAAAGTAGCCCTGGCATGAATAAATTAACCAGCACTCTGAAGTTTATAACCAAGGAAGCTAATATTATAGAAATAGAATTTTTATATGTAGAAAAGGTATATAATTTTATCCAAATAATGCTAATATTAAAACATATTACACTAAATTAGATATTAGAACTATTCAATGATGGTATATAATAAAAGTAAAATAGTAATGGTTATTTTTATAATACTAATTTCACAAATTTATCTAGTATTTGACTTAAGGTAGCACTTACCTTGAGAGTAGAGAAGGCACTCTTAAGCAAGATATTATTCATGAGCAGAGATACACCAGAGATTGTTGAATAGATAACATAGTGAAAATCCTGGAACAACTTCTAGCTTTTGCCATTTAGCTTCATCATTATAAGAGAATTAGCTCAGCTGGTTGGAGCATTGTCCCAATATGCCAAAGTTGTGGGTTCAATTCCCAGTCAGGGAACATATGAGAATAAGCCAATGAATGTATAAATAAGTGGAACAACAAATCAATGTTTCTCTCTCTCTTAAAACAGTAAATGAAAATAAAAGAGTGGTACTAATTCTTTCTAGAAAAATTTAATAATAATTAGGTACTTGAACCAATGCACTTTCATTAGCTACTGAGAACTGTCAGAATATTGGTTTTACCACTCCCTAGTGTGCCTTTTTAAAAAAATTACAGAACACACCTGTTTTTATTTATTACTTAATTTCAATTTAGACTTTTGATTAGGGCATTTGTTTTATAATAAAATTTTATTATATATAGCTTTTATTTTTAACATATTTAATCTTTGTCATCTAATCAGTCATCTAATTACCCCATAGTTTGTGACTATGGTGTCCAGTTTGTAACACTAAACAAATTTATTTTCTTCAAGGTTCATAGGTGAGTTTGGCATACATCTATTTATATCTTTCTAATTTCCAGGCTAGTAAAGAAAGAAACAATTAATATTAATTCATTTAAAGTGACATGGAACAAAAGTTTCAGTTAAAAAATCCTAAATTTATAAAAATAGCATATATAGCATCTTCACCATTAATATATTTGTCATACTATGCCTATAAATAATAATCACATTCAGTGGAGAAATGGGGACACAGAAATGATATCTAAGTGCTGTATAAATACAATTTTTTAAGTGATTGCACTGTGGCAATTTTTTTTTATTGATTGATTTTAGAGAGAGAGAGAGAGAGAGAGAGAGAAACATCAATCTGTTCCTGTATGTGCCCTGACCTGGGATCAAACCACCAACCTCTGTGCTTCAACACGATGCCCTACCCAACCAAGCCATCTGGCCAGGGCTGTTGTATTGTTGATAGAATATTTTCAAACAGATTCAGATATGTCTTATTTCAAAATCAACCTTCCAAATGTTTCAAATGCCATAGGGAATAAAGATCCATACAATTACTTTGAGCTTGGAAGAAGCCCATTTTATTGAGTTTATTTTACTTTATTTCCATGCCGTCAAGTTTGAGTCTGATCACTGTTTTAGTTCATGAAGTGTTCATCATAGTAGAAGCCATTATACTGTGGTTAATATGAAGGTCCACCTGGTTCTTGATTAAATCTGTCAACTGGTCCTTTTTTTTTTTTTTTTTTTTCATTTTTCCGAAGCTGGAAACGGGGAGGCAGTCAGACAGACTCCCGCATGCGCCCGACCGGGTTCCACCCGGCATGCCCACCAGGGGGCGATGCTCTGCCCATCTGGGGCGTCGCTCTGCCTCAATCAGAGCCATTCTAGCGCCTGAGGCAGAGGCCATCTTTGCCCCAATGGAGCCTCAGCTGCGGGAGGGGAAAGAGAGACAGAGAGGAAGGAGGGGGGGGAGGGGTGGAGAAGCAAATGGGCGCTTCTCCTGTGTGCCCTGGCCGGGAATCGAACCCAGACTCCTGCACGCCAGGCCGACGCTCTACCGCTGAGCCAACCGGCCAGGGCTGGTCCTTTTTTAAAAATGAACTTATGGGGATGACACTGATTAACATAATTATGTAAGTTTTAGGTACCCAATTCTACAGCAAATCTATGTACAGCTGGTTCTTGTTTAGCCTGCTCATTACATGTTCTCATCTCTGTTAAGGCTGTTCTTTTTCACATTGTTCAACTGGTCAATTCTCGCTTAGTTGATACAAAATTTAGTTGTGCTTCTGAGAGAAGTGTACCCTCCTTCCCCTGAGTCTCTACTCCCTGATAAGATTTTCATTTTTTTGTTTAGTTTTATTGAGGTGCAATTGACATATAATATTGTATCAGTTTAAGGTGTACATGTAATGATTTGGTATATGTATCTATTGGAAAATGATTACCACAATAAATTTAGTTAACATCGATCACCCAACAGAGTCACAAATATTTAATTTGTTTGTGATGAGAACTTTGAAGTCCTGACATGGTTAATCAGTCCCTGTATACCTGTGACTGACATAGTTTTGTGGTTGTCTTTGTCTCACTGTATTGTGGTCTTGCATCTTCTTGACTAGACTATCTCTCCCCTACCAGACTCAACTTATTTAAGACAGAATCTCTATCTTAGACACCTGTTTCTCCCCTACCCCCCTGCCAATACCTAGAACAATTTCTGGTGTAGTACAAAGTAGATTTTAATGCATAGTTATTACATCACAAACAATGTAATTGGCCATCCTTTTATAAAAAAGATTGTTGAAAAATCTAGAAGTCATAAGAAAAGATGAATTATGAGGCATATGATTAAACATTGTGAAGGAGTCTATATGACAATAAATTCATTAGATAGAGGTGTACAACGCCCTATTTCTTCAAGATGTCTTTTAAAAAAGAGCATTTTATCTTCTTTTTCCCACTGAACTTTAAAACCTATATGACTTTTCTTTTTTTCTGCCCCCCTTTTTTTGTGAATAAGGACACATCCTGCAGAAATACTCTGAAAACTTCATCCAGCTTCCAAACTTGAAGAATAGTGCCAAGTTATGCACACGTTTAGATTTTTCTCCTGTAAAGCCAAGAAACATGAAACTTATTAGCAGTTCTCATGTATGGTTTTATGAGGAAAAGGAAAACGCAGAAGTTAGTGTTCCTATGGCAATGAGGTTTCAGTTCTGACTCCTTTCCCAGCTCTGCAGCCAGTGAGCTGTAGCTGTGCATTCCTCACTCAGCAGACAGCTGGCGGAGACTCCTAGGACCTAACAGTTGCTTCTACCAAAAATCTTTGTTGGAGCCGCTTTACTCCTTTCTTTTCTGTTAGTTTCTATTGTGTTAAGAAAAACCTATGCTTAGGTACTTATAACTTGGTAGCTTTTTCATTGAGCTTGTTTTTTTCATATACATATAACCCATCTCTTATTTCTTTCCACTTATGAATCGACTTGCATTTTGCAGGTGCCTATCATTATTATTCAGAAAAATATGCCTGAGAATCAGAGCATTATTTCTGGAGCCAGAGCTCAAACCCTCTGATTGATGGCACTGCCATGAGGCCACAGATCCGTCATTTCGGGCATGCAAAGCTGTATCAATGGTCAGTGGAATAACAGTATTGTGCCTTAGAATTCAGTTTTGACTCATTAGAAGTTATGTTCATTAGAGACAGAATTTAGGCCACAGCAAAAGATCTCTGACACAAAAAACCTTCCCACTCATAGACCACATCACCTTGGATTAAATTAAGATTTGTTTCCTAGATCTGTAAAAACCAGTATTTTATGTCTGGGGCTTAAAGATAGCTCCACCAAAATTCATCTATCTAATTGTTTATGGAGAAAGAGTTGTAAGAAGCAGGGGCAAGGAGAAGCACTCTTTTTTGTTTTTCTAAACAAATGTGCATGTACTGCTTTGTTACCATATAATGTTTCTGTATCAGTTGTTGCTTGTACAGTTTATCTCATAAATAAAGTTGCAACTTCAAAAACAAGAATAGGATTAAGAAGCAGTTTTAAATCTAGTCATTCAAGGTTTAATTTAAGTGTGGTAGTTTACTCTCTGTTTCTCTCTACCTCTATGTTTTTTTTTAGTGGTGGGGTACAGGATGTTTTTTTCTCAGAAACACTTTATAAATGAACATAAAGTGAAATAAACTGTATTTTGGAACACAGTTTTATGAGTTTTAATGCGTGACAATTGCCAATCTCAGGATACAGAACGGTTCCTTCACCCAAAACATCCCCTCATGCTATGCCTTCCTAGGTGCACTTTGCCCTACCAGAAACCCCTGGGACTACTGATCTGTGTCGTGTCACTACAGCTTTGTATTTCTGATCATACACCAGTTCACTCACACCTTATAGTGTGTAAGTCTGGTGCATGGACCAATCAATCAGCAACTTTGGACTGGGGAGCTAAGGACGGAGGTGGTTTCAAGAACAGAAGTCTAAAGAATCACTTCCTCAGCAGTTCATATGACCTTCTGGTTTCCTCTCTTCAACCTCATTTTCCCTCATTACTACAGAAGAGGTAGGTCAATTAATTAAACTCTCTTTTCCTCTAGCAAAGATTCTTGCGAGGAAGTATTACGTTTATGTAATAATGTAGAGGAGGAGAGACTTTTTTTCTTAAATGTTGTGTAAACACAGTTTACTGACAGGTGTGACTTGGTGTTTGGATAGTATTAGATGGTATTAAGGCAGGTACCGAAAAAACAACTCTTGCGGTTTTTAAGTACAGTATGGTGTCTTTCTACCCACAGAGATACCTACCTAGTGATCTACCGCCTCAGATCACTGACCCTGGCCATGCATCATTCCACTGGAGTGAAGAGCTCTGTGGCCTGGGCAATCACAGACCAATCTGTGTACAGAGCAATGTCTGTTCACAGAACCAGCAACTCCCCACTTGACAGAAACAGTGGAGTTAGTAGGCTTTGTTAGAAGAAGTAGAGCTGTAGACAAGGGTGGAGTGACAAGCTTGTTCTAATTGTGCTACAGAATACCTGAAGTATAGTGCCTAGTTTGGGGACCTGTTTTATAGGAGCTGAAAAGTTACTGAAATGAAACAGGTTAAGAGTTAAGAAATTACATATAGTTGACTTGATAAAGGAAGACTCACAGCTCTGTCTTCAGATATCTCTCACACAGAATAGGGTTTGGATTTATTCTGTTAGCCCCAGAACAGTGATTCTGAAGTTTTATGAGTCATAGTCATTTTTGAGAATCTGATGAAAGTTTTGGATAGTCAATGCAGAAAAATGTACACACACTATACATACATATATACATATATATTTTCCCACATATGTAAGAAGTTTTAAAGAACACTACCCAAACGTTTTTAGGAAACCCTCAGATGTGCCTTCTTATCGGGTACATATAGAAGGAGCACAGTACCAGATTTTAATTTAGTAGCAGTAGAACTTTCTAGTGATTTGAGCTTTCTGAACCAAATTAGGCTATTTCAGGAGTTAAGCTCTTTGTCATTGGACAAATTTGAACATAGGCGGTGGCTCCTTGATGGTTATGTTGAAGAATAATCTTATAAATATGGTGGCGTTTTGGCTAGATGAATTCTAATTATTTTAAAGCCTGAGAATGAATTAGACTCTATGAGTTTTATAGTAAAAGCCTCATATAACATGATTGGTCTATAAGGCATATGGTAATCCTGTTCATAGACACTGGTATTGATGTATCCTTTATAGAGTATTTGATTTATTTTAGGACTTCTGCTTGATTTCCTCTTGGTCTGCCCCATAATTTTCATTAGCTTCACTTAGAGTTCTTTTTGGGTTTGGCTGTATGGGCCAGTATTTATATTCATTGCTGTAATAAAGCTCTAAAACTGAGATATAAAGTCCTGTGTTAGTTATCAAATTTCCTTAGTTCATTAGCTCCTAAAGAGTAGAAACTGGAGTCTTTTTTAGGTTGATCTTGTAGAGAGATCTGCTCCATAGGGTTATCAAGGTCACTCTTTGATTCACTGCTGTCTTTTTTTTGTCCAATCATATTTTCAAGAAGCTTTTGTGTCAATTTACTTGACACAAATGACTTGATGTTGTTTTACTAAATGACAATGACTTGATATTGTTTTACCCAAGAGAGAGAGGGAGAGAAAGAGAGAAAAATTTATGAATTTTGGTCACTGATCACTTTTAGTCACAGCCTCTTAATACAAATCGACTATATTATAGAACTAAGATAAAAATTAGTCTTCATTTCCCAATCCTTCGGATATTTCCTGACTTTGGAGGCAAACACGTTGCTTGATGATAACTATATTGCTCAGGCCAATGGGGTAGAACCATACCTTTCTTGTCCTGAGAAAGCACAGAGAAAGAATGAATAAGATTATTTCCTATAAGGTAGAAACCTCATAAAAAATAGAAACAGAAAAATTGCTGTGGAGACATTTACCATTACACTATTTACAGGGCTTCAGATTTGACAAGTAGTTTCAATTTATATATATAAAAATAATAAAATACATTACTAATCTCTTCTGTATTTCCATGAACTGGGGTTTATTCGAGAGATCTCTAAATGTAGATTTTCTCACAGAAAAGCAACATGTTTCTTGAAATGCTGATGATTTCTGGGAATAATCCTAAAGGGCATTAGAGTCAGGAGAACAATGTGTGGAATTTTGGATGTCGCAACCAGAGGAACAGCTAGAGAAGGTCCGTAAAAGGGCACCTGAACTGAATGAAGGGACTGTCAGTGCTGCCATCTGAGGACAATCTAAAAATATTTACTCTCATCTGTCTGGCAATATGCAGGCTAAAATGAAAAATGATTGATGCCTGTCAAATTATGAAAGTTATGTATAATTGAAGCCAGACTTAAATGCAAATGAACTAACATATGTGAATGGGATTTAAATAGTTCCTGGCACATAGTAGGTGTTCAATAAATGTTAATTCCCTTCTTTGAAAATTTATTTAGAAGTTTAAAAGAGTAAATTTTAACATAATAGAAAGGAATGTAATTTGCAGCAGGTAGTTAAAATATGGAATTTGATATTGAAAGAAGAAATCTTGTCTAAAATGTGAAACTAGCTTCAAAATAAGCTTGGATAAATCCAAAGATGATGGCTATGTAATAATTAGTTAAGGGACATTAGTTGTGAGTCTTTATAGGCTGAAAGAAGAACGTTTAATTTCAAAAAATAATTTTTTTGTTTTTCTCATTATAGAAGACACATATGCTAAATAATTTTCATAAAAATAGATGACCAAAAGCCAAAATCATTTATAATATTAACATTTAGTAATACCACTCAAAAATTTACATGTATAGTTACAGTATCTCTCCATGTTAATGAAGATACTTAATCAGCTGTGCATATATGTTTATAAACTTTATTTCACTTAGTAAAGTGAACATTTTCCCACACAATTTTGTGCAAATAATATCACATAGAATGAAAAATATCATATAAATTATATTGCCTACAGATGGACCTTGGTAATTTCTCCAAGGTTTTGCTTTTAGAATCAACAGCCATGTATCTATTTTTGTATAGTTCTTAAAGTATTTTATTATGTTGAATTCCTAGATGTGAAATTGCTTGGTCAAAGAGCATGAAAGTGTTTGAAGCTTTTAATAAGTGTTGCTAAATGCCCTCTGGAAATATTATAATAGCAATGTGTACTCTCATTAAAGTACTCATTTACTCTGATTCTTTGGAATTCTGGTTATATTAAAAACAACTTACCAAATTTATTTTTAAAACATTATAATTTTACTTAACATTTATTAGTAAATGAATTAAATAAATTAAATATTAAATATTAATTAAATATTAAAGATTAAATATTAAATGTTTTCCACTGCTTATTTTTTTGGGAGAGATATTGCCATTTAATATACTTTCTCTAATGTTGTATTGAGGTTTCTCTTTTTCTTATTAATTTGAAAGACTTCTCAGTGTTGCAGTGAGTTGATGATGATGATTATTATTATTTCTATGTTTGGAAATCCTTCCTCTCTTGAGTTCTGGCCAACTTTCTATTACAGAAATCAGCACGACAAGATAGTATATTTCTTGAGGTTCTTTGTAGTTACGACATTCATGTGATCTAGTGCAGTCAACCAGCTGCATCCACCTGGGACTTTGAATTGGGAGCCAGTGATGCAAAGAAGCAGGGAAATGGGGATTTATGCTGGTAATGTGATTGCTCAAGCAGTGTCAGCATAGCATCTAATACTTCATGTTCAGCTTCATCTTCAGTGTTGTCTTCAGTAGATAGGGCCTGTGTTATGATTTTGGTTGTGATTCTGGCTGCGTAGCCTCCACTTATTCATTCTGAACTACAAAAACCCCTTAAACACCAGTGTTCCCCATGGATTTTTTCAAGAACTTCTTCCTTTACTTTTTAATAGCCTCTTCCTTGGTAATCCTCATCTAAGTGCAATCCCTTCCTTTTACTGAAGAGATAAGTGAGTCCCAGAGATATTAAATGATTTCTGCAAGGTCTTAAGTTAATTAGGTGTAAAGCCAGCAATAGGTACACATCCCATGATGGCTAATCTGGAACATGTTTCTTCAAACCTCTTATTTCCAAGACCTGTTCTGAGAGCCAATGAGAATAAAGTGATATGGACCACTTTATTCTAAGTCCAGCTCTGTTACTCACTAGCTTCTGCCTTTCAGCATCAATCTGTTGTTTTCTCTATCAGTTCAATGAGGTGGTAATGATTATAGTGTCTACCACATGGGTGCTGGCAAGATTCAAATAGCTAAAATTTGTAAAATACGTAGAACAGAGCCTGGCATACCCTTGGTGGGAAAGCTGTAATGACTTGAATCAGGGGTTATACTGCCAGAATTGAATCAAGGCAGTGTTCTTTGTCCACATAAATAAATTACATAATACAAATTCTCTTCATTTTAAGTTTTTGGCTTGTATATTGTTTTAAAATATGGGGAGCCCTGGCCAACTGGCTCAGTGGTAGAGCGTTTGTCCAGCGTGTGGATATCCTTGGTTTGATTCCCGGTCAGGGCACACAGGAGAAGTAATCATCTGCTTTTCCACTCCTCCCCCTTCCTTTTCTCTTTCTCTGTCTTCCCCTACCACATCCATGGCTCAATTGGTTTGAGTGTATGGGCCCAGACACTGAGGATGGCTACCTGAAGCCTCTGTCTCAGGTGCTAAAAATAGCTCGGTTGCAAGCATGGCCCCAGATGGGTAGAGCATTGGCTCCAGACATAAGTTGCTGAATGAACCCCAGTTGGGGTACATGTAGTTCACTCTCTAATTTGGAAAATAGAAAAAAAAACCCACCTACATATCCTATCAGGTTCTTTTCAAGTTGAAATGAAATATTATTTATGAGTTTAAGTGTGTACCACCTTGGAGGAACTCAGTAAATGTTCATTGTATTTTTTTCATTTCATATGTCTTACCAGTGGTTGATAGAAGAAAACAAAACAAATAAGGACATGGCAACTAAAATCAATGAGGCTGGTCATTTGTATGTTTATTGTATATACGTGTATGTTTTCTAAATATGCTTGTACATGTTCCATTCTCATTTTGATTTTCTATTATGTACCATTTAACAGATTTCTTAAAGTTCTTTAAATGTACATTTTTTGTAAGTTGAAGAAAGATGAGCAGGTGACATAGTGTATGGACTTTCCTACACAATACTGTTAATGATAATCTTCTCCAGACATTTGAGAAAGAAGGGAAAAATTTTCTTGAATTATTTAAATGTTTTAAAATAACATTGTTTTGAGTATATTAATTAAAAATAACATTGTTTTGGTAAGTGAAACTGAGCCATAAATATATTTTAATTGCGAAGTTTTACTAAACTTTTATAGAGGCCAATAGTGATGAATTTCTGTTCTTTTCTGAGTGGGTCCTAAAAAGAAACAAGATGATGAGATCTAAGCTCTGCTTCTGACACTATAGCCTTGGGGTAGTTGTCAGAGGGAAGACTGGTCTTACTTTGCAGGATAAATAGGGATTTACAAGATGGCTGCACAATATAAAGATAGAGCCCTTGTGAGGAGTAGAGATATATATTCTGTTTGTTGAGATGATGCTTGTAGATGGCAACATAATAAAACTATTAGTAGGCATGCATTCCCAGAGAGAGACAACCTGACTCTACAGCACCATATCCTGGGGCCAGGTGGTAGAATAAGTTACTACATGACAAATTCTTTACTATCTCTATTCTTTTTATTTTTAAAGGACATTGTGTTGAATGTTTAGTTATTTGATATTTTGGAGAGGGGACAGGAAGAATTTTAATAAGCAATATTCCTTGCCCAAATTTCTTTTTCTAACTTAAAGCCTTCTACAATACATATACAATAATAGTCATTTCTTCTTGTACATTGTTTCTGATTGGAGTAAATATACCAATACAATGTGCCCATAAAGTTCATCACATACTTCATTCTATGAACAGCTTTAGTAGTTGTTTTTAACTGAGGGAAGATTGTGGGTGTGGGAGATGAAGACACTGAACAGAGGGTTATATCAGGATCTATATATATTGTCAAATAGTGCATGCCCCAGGTTAAGAATTAAGAAACATACAATGCCCTTTCTAGCAAAATAGAAATTTCTGTCTGCTTATATAATTACAGAGAGTAAGTAAACAAACATTTAAAAAGATTATTAAAAAGACCATATTAAGATTGTTTATGTAGTGATAAAGAAATAAAAATATAGGAGTTTTTAAAGTGAAGCAATAGAGAATGAATGAAGAATAGCATAAGTGATGAAGTCTTAAACTCTAATGCTAGAATGCTGTACCCACAACTTATAAAATTAACACAGCTATGAGATCTTTAATATAATTATCAGCCTTTCTGTACCCTGGCTTTGTCATTTATAAAATAGGAATAATAATAATAAATTGCATCGTGGTATTGTTGTGTGAATTAAAAGTTATATATGTTAGTTGTATTTATTATCTTTTAGAGATATCATTTCATTTGCTGGACTGATATAGTTCATCTTTTCTTCTCTTGAATAATGTTAGCCTGCAGAAACTTTCATTTTTAAATAAACACTACTTAAACCATATTGGATACCATATATTTTAATAAAAAGGTACACACTTATAAAAGAAGCAATGAGATAGTACAAATGATTTACTATTTTGACACTATTAGTTGGTTAAATTTACCCAAAGGGAGGGATGTTCTAGTTTCTGTATTTAAGGAAAGAAAGTTACAATACATACACTGGAAAAGGTAATATACAATTATGGGATTTTTTTTTCTTCCAAGAATAATTACTTGGGGATGTAAGGATAACGTTATTACTAAAGTTGACTGTTCTCAAAAATTGTGTACCACTATAGTATGAGGCTAAGAGGCATCTAGTTATACATCCGGTTTAAAGTTTGATAAATCATTTAAAAAATACTTTATATGGTGGAAAAATGCATTAAACATTTCCCCCTGAGTAAAGTATGCAGAAATCCTGCTTAAATAGGGCATATAATTTTTAATGACTCAAGCCTTTAGCCCTCAGAAATGAACCAAGTATGATAAACAGGATGGAAGCTGGTGAATTCTGAGTGTCTTGTCATCACATCATCAGATTTGAAATCACCTGGAGATGTACATGAAAGGTCACAGATCAAAAGGATTAGGCTTTAGTCCAGCTAACTTTGAAGTGTGTGGCATAAATTAAAAAACGTTGATTGTAATCAACTAATCCAAAAATATCTTCCTGAAAATTGAGAGAGATGTTACAATCAGGATTAGTGTAAAACTTCTGTTTAGATGAAAAAAAAAATCAAGACTTAAGTTACTCATAGAAATTACTTTTGGGTCAGAGAAAACTGACTCATACATTATTGACAAGAAAATGTTTTTCCACCTTGCACCTTTTCTTTTGCCAACTTTTGACCTTTGATTTTTCAAATTCTTATTAGTTTACATATAGGTAGGCTGCTCTTATTTCTGTTTATATTTCATTGGTAATCCTTAGCAAGAAATGTTTGTTAGTTAGTCCAGGAGAAAAGCAAGGTTTGTGTATCATTAAAAAAAATGAATGCATTCATTCTTTTATTTAATTGGGTATGATAATTTAAAAATACATTAAACCTGTCCCTGAATAGCATAAAAAAAAAAGAATGTGGAAAACTAAAGAAGTAAATAAATTAGAAAAGCTTAAAATGAACAAGTAACTAGTGAAGAAAAACATTAAATATATTATAAACACAACTGATTTTTAATATAGCACTAGTGGAGCATCAGTGCAAAGAACCTCCTCATGCAGTTCAGTGCACTTTTACTTTGTAGGGCATCCAGTGTCTTAGGATTCCCCCAAATTAAATAACGTACACCAATAAGCAAAGGGAACTTTAAAATACAGAAAGAAAGTGGTGAATGGCCAGGCTGACTTTATGAAGTATTTCTAATTGATAATAATTAGAACAACAATTTTTAATTTTGGTGTTGAGATAGCATCATTAGCTAATCAATGATTTATTCAAACTCTTAACATGCTCTCTTAAAAATTATTAGAATTATAGAATTTAGGCATTATTCTTTTTTTTAATTATTAAACTCAAGTTTTATTCATCATAAAATCATACAACTCATCACTGTCAAAACTCCCATCCATTAGCTTGTCCTCATCTGTGTCTGATGACGAATCACTGTCTTCATATATTGCCTCGTCCTCAGCTCCATGTATGGCATTTGAAAAACCTCACTTCTTTTTTTGGGGGGGAGGTTATTGTGAAAACTTATTTTTTTCTTTTTTCTTTTAATTCAATTTTAATGGGGTGACATTGATAAATCAGGGTACATATGTTCAGAGAAAATATCTCCAGGTTATTTTGACATTTGATTATGCTGCATTCCCATCACCCAAAGTCCATTTATTTTCCGTCCCCTTCTAACTGGTTTTCTTTGTGCCCCTCCCCTCCCCCAATCCCCTTTCTGTCCTCCCCCCCACCCCGTAACCACCACATTCTTGTCCATGTCTCTGAGTCTCATTTTTATGTCTCACCTATGTATGGAATCATATAGTTCTTAGTTTTTTCTGATTTACTTATTTCACTCAGTATAATGTTATCAAGTTCCATCCATGTTGTTGTAAATGATCTGATGTCATCATTTCTTATGGCTGAATAGTATTCCATAGTATATATATACCAAAGCTTTTTAATCCACTCGTCCACTGACGGTCACTTGGGCTGTTTCCAGATCTTCACCAATGTGTACAATGCTGCCACAAACATGGGGGTGAATTTCTCCTTTTGAAACAGTGCTATGGTGTTCTTGGGGTATATTCCAAAGTGTGGGATGGCTGGGTCAAAAGGCAGTTTGATTTTTAATTTTTTGAGGAATCTCCATACTGTTTTCCACAGTGGCTGTACCAGTCTGCATTCCCACCAGCAGTGCAGGCGGGTTCCCTTTTCTCCACATCCTCGCCAGCACTTTTTCTGTGTTGTTTTGTTGATGAGTGCCATTCTGACTGGTGTGAGGTGATATCTCATTGTGGTTTTAATTTGCATTTCTCTAATGATTAGTGATGTTGAGCATTTTTTCATATGCCTATTGGCCATCTGTATGTCCTCTTAGGAGAAGTGTCTATTCATTTCTTTCGCCCATTTTTTGATTGGATTGTTTGTCTTCCTGGTATTGAGTTTTACAAGTTCTTTACCGCTTATCAGATGTATTGTCAAATATGTTCTCCCATTGTGTAGTTTGTCTTTTTATTCTGTTCTTATTGTTTTTAGCTGCGCATAAGCATTTCAGTTTGATATAGTCCCATTTGTTTATTCTGTCTTTTATTTCACTTGCCCGTGGAGAAAAATCGGCAAATATATTGCTGCAAGATAGGCATTATTCTAAATACAAAACAAAAGATAAGGGATCGTAACTACAAAAAAGATTTAGAATCACAGATCTAGAAACTAAAACTACAGTACTTACCAAATGCAAAACCAAGAAGATCAAGAAAATAGGCATTTGATAATTCAAAATTTGGTCTGTTGTGATGAGAGATGAGAACTGAGAGTTATATGAAAAAGTATAAAAAAATTTAATATTTATGAAAAGGCTCAGAGTTCATATTACAGAAGAAACATAAGTTCATCTTGATAAAATAGAGTTGAAAAATGTAAATGTATGTTGATTATGTAAGTTTCACAAGTTCTGTAAAAATATTCTCAAGCATATTTTGTTATTATTAATAGAAGAAAGTAAAGGATAAGGGAATCTTTATAACGACTGCAAACCAATTATGTCCTCATGTTCTGGGAGAAGCATTGGCCACATTTTAAAATGTAAAATAAGTTTATACAGACTTTTTGATATACACAAGAATACACACAATTACACACAAAATATAAAATGAAGAAATATATACATACATAAATATATATGCATACATAATATTATTTTCTTAATACAAAGTAAAAAACTCTGAGCCTTCAAATAATATTAAAATTAGATAAAAATGTTTCTAAATTATGTACAGTACTGCCTAACATTTAAAACTTCTTTACAGATGCAATTTCATTATCTATAAAATGGGTAAAAAATAGCTTATACTAATTATGTTTGAATTAAGTAAGGAAATATATGTGAAGCAGTTATCACAATGCTGGGCGTATTATATAGTACTTATGACTCTATTGAAGGGAATTAGAAAGTCTATTGTATACTTTTAATTTTATGTACAACTTATCTTTTTTTCAAAATATATTAACTCATTTCTCTCAAAGGTCAATTATTGAAGGTCCTAAAATTTGTTGCAGATTAAGTATGGATCCAAGATCATTGGAATTTCTATGTCTATCACAGGTAGAGAAAGATATGATGAGGCTAAAAGTTATGTTACCTAGAAATCCACATTTTTTAGCTTTATCTAGGGAATCAGCTGACTATGAAAAAAACTGAGTTACCATGGTTTACATTTTTCTGGCTCAAAGAAAAGTATCTGTCCATTCTCTTGATAAAAATTTGTATGTTATAATTTGCTTTTCTCTATATCTACTAGTTTAGTAATTCTACATATTAAAATAGAAATTTAGCAAGTTGGATATCTATTCATTGAATTATAATCTCAAAAGTAGACAATAATGTATCATTAATGAATCTATGTTGCCATTTGATGCTCACCATTTTCTCAATGCTTAAAATATATCAGTTCCATAAGAATTTTATAATTTTGCCACTCTATAATTTTCAGAATTCAACATTTAAAATTTCCAATAATGTTTTTATTACTTTATTTTTAATTGTATGAGCAGAATAGTCCACCTTATGAGCAAGTGACTATGAATACTAAGCATAAAAGATGTGGCCAGGCTTGGGTGTAAATTGTAAAATAACAAATAAAAGTTAATTTTTCTTTAAAATAAGTTTTTGGCAGTTTCTTTTCTAAATTTTCTAGAATCTAGAGTATATTTTTAGAGATGGAATTTTGATGTTTGATTTCCTGTTTCAAAAAAATTTCTCTGAGTTTTAGTTACTTCCTTGATAAGTATGGATATAGTAATACTTGTGCCATAGTTATTTGGGAATAGGAAATGAAATGAGGTATTTATGAAGAATCTAACACAACAGGTGAACATTGCAGAGACTCAAATTGGAGATGTTATTATTATCACTGTTATTCTCTCAGTACAATTTTGAGCACTCACAAATGAGAGGTCATTTAGCTGTCTGTGTAGCTTCTCTACACTTTTTGCTTCCAGTGGTGGTGCAGGTTTGGGGCCAGGTTTGGGGAGAAACTTTGGGCAATGAGATTTTCATTGTTTGGACAATGGAGGAGGAGTGAAGATTTGAAGCAGGATACAAATGGGTGGGATTGTGAAACAGGCCAAGGAAGTGAGGTAGAGATCCATGCCAAGAGGATAGGAGGTAGCGTAGACAGGGTAAGATCTGAGAATCTTAGGACCCACATATAAGAGAGGAGATGTTGTTATTGATTAGAAAGCTATAGGTTAGTACAGTGGTTCTCAAAGTGAGTGTCAGGGCGCAGTGGTGCACCCTAGAAGATTTCCAGGTGCGCGTTATAGTATTCCAGTGAAATATGTGCCTGTTGGGAACCAAAAAACCAACAAGGTTTTTGGAGTTTAGATTTTGGGGGGACAGAGGTGTGGGGAATTGGCTGTAAGCTGACAGTCTGCCCAACCCCCCACCTCACTTGCTTGATTAGGTTGCAAAAGGCTGTTAAGCTGTGGTGCTGTATTGTTTACACTACCCCCCATGTTCCCTGAAAGACTGAAGGCAAGTTTCTTCTATCCTTTGTTTGGTGTAAAGTTAAGATGATATGTATGGTGGGGGTTTTGGATTGATGATTTAACACAAGGAATTTTCTCTTGAAGCCTTTTGGATTTCTATAAAAGAAGAATATGTGGCAATATCTAGAAAGCTTTGAACATTTTACTACAATTTTCAACATCCTATTTATATGAATTAGGATTTTCTACCCTCAACACAATGAAGAGTAAAAAGAGAGGAATTCTTCAATGTATTGATGAGAAAGTGAAAGTTTGCCTTTCAAATATATGCCCAAACATTGAAAAAATCACTAGGACACATCAGGCTCATGTTTCTCATAAACACAAGAATGAAAAAGTTAACACATTTGTGCTGGGACTGACTGAATTTACTAAATCTTACTAAAAATGTATCTATATATATAAAAAGATAACTTTTTTGTTGTTTTTTTAAAATTTTTTAACCTTCCTTTTTTTTTTTTTACAAATTTTAAAAAGCATAACTCAAAAAATGTAACATAAAAATGTTTTTTAATATCAGAATAAATTTAATTCTGTCATATTTATTTTGTTTAATTACCATAAAAGCACGCTTGGACTTTATATATTTTTCTTTAATATTCGACTTAATTATTATAACATATTTCTCAGAAATTTGTATATAGTGTGCCTACAATTATTTGTAGGATTTTAAATGTGCCCCGACTTCAAAAAGTTTGAGAACCACTGGGTAACCCTTTGCTGAGAGTCCAGATTTAGCACTGGTACCTGAGTAGGAATACTGGTGTCAGCTAGAGCTTTTTAATATCCAACTATTTACAGTGCATTGGTCCTAAGCAGCTTCAGTCTCCATTCATCTCCCCAGGACAGGAGGAAGTTAGGACGGGAGGACAAATACATTAACCACTCTGTATCTTTTTAGACTCAGAACTGTCACCCTGGCCAGGCAGCTTGGTTGGCTGGAGCATTGTCCGGAGGCACACAGGTTGCCGGTTCTATCCCTGATCAGGGCACATTCAGGAACAGATCGAGGTTCCTCTCTCTTTCTCTCTCTTCTCCCTTCCTTTCTTGCTAAAGTCAATCAATAATAATTTTAAAAAGAATTGTCACTACTACTACCCTTATTCCCCCTCTATAACTCTGGCTTATAGAAGCTTAAACTTCTTCACACTGGGAGCAAAATCTTAGAGATAAAGGCTTTAAAATGCGAAATGAATGGCAACAACCAATTTTTTTCTATTTTAATATATGGGAAAAGGATGAGAAAACCAAAAGGCATCTGGAACTCACTCTCAAATGTAATTAATCTCTCCACTAAGAGCTGTTTGTTTCTGTGTGTGTGTATTTAAAATCAGGTTAACTGAGGTCTAATTTACATATAAAATTTTCAATAGATTGATTTTGATAAGGTGTGAGACAACATTTCTTTAGCCATCTCCCCGGATAATTGAGTGAAGGCCATTTGTGTTGCACCTCAGATTGTTGATGAAATCCAGCTTCCTACAGCTCAGTTGTCTGTGTTTGAATGAAAACAACATCACATTGATGGTCCAGGTGGGATTCTGAGACCATCTATTCCATTATATCCTGTCATTTTTGACAATGTCTGAAAATGGAGCTTCTCTTGCCTTTCAATTCCAATGCTCTTTGCTCTGGACCTCCTAACCATGTTCTTTCTACAAACCTCTCTTTCAACTGCAGCCCTCATTCAATTGAAGTGACTTTTGTCTTTAATGCTGATGTAAGTCATTGTTGGAGCTGTAATAGGCATAAGTTGCCTACTGATAGGTTTGGAGAATACTTTGACATGTGTTCACTATTACAAGCATGCATTTGTTCTTCATAATACCCCTCTCTTCCACACACACTAGAATGTCCTTTCTTAATACAGTGTAAGCTCCATGAGGGCACATGTTTTTGTTTTATTCACTAATGTGGATCAAGTAACCAGAACAGTGGTTCTCATATAGTAGGTATTCAATAAATTTAAACTAAGTAAATGATATCTTTGCATTCTTCAATGAATATATGGTTATATGGTAATGTAACAATGAATGCTTTAAAAAATCTTTTCCTCATGGAGTTTACATTCTAATGGTTATTGAGTGTTGGAAATAGTAATGAAACAGAGGATAAGAATGCAGACAAATATAATTGCAGACTGTCATTGTACGATGAGGGAAAGACATCAGGCTAAAGAAATAGAGAGTGACTGGTAGGGGGTGTTAAGATTGTTTTAGGCAAGGTGATCAGGACAGTGTTTTTTGGTTAGGCAAATCTGGACAGTCTTGAGTCATATTAAAATTTTGGACATGAAAAGATTTGGACATGAAAAACAGAAGAAACAGAAAGTATGGAAGTTCTGAGATGGGAATATGTTTTATGCATTAGAGAGAGAGTATGAGATTGAGAGAGAGAGACTTGGGATTTGAGAGGTGACATCAGGAAATTGAGCAAGGTCTATAATGTGTAGATTTTATAGGTTATGTTAAAGATTTTGGATTTAATGGTAATGTGAAGTCATGGAAAAGTTTGGAACAGGAAAGTCACATGGTCTCATTTACAGGATTAAAATATCACTGGATTTAGCCTGACCAGGTGGTGGCATAGTTGGTCGAGCGTCGGCTTGGGATGCTGAGGACCCAAGTTTGAAGCTGGGGTTGCTGGCTTGAGCGCAGGCTTATCCAGCTTGAATGCAGAGTCACTGGCTTGAGCTTGGGATCATAGACATGATCCCATGGTTGTTGGCTTGAGCCCAAATGTCACTGGCTTGAAGTTCAGGGTCACAGGCTTGGCTAGAGCCCCCTGGTCAAGGTACATGTGGGAGAGCAATCAATGAGCAAATGAGGTGCCACAACTGAGAGTCAATGCTTCTCATCTCTCCCCTTCCTGTATGTATAATCCTGTCTGTCTCTCTCTCTAAAAAAAATATCACACACAAAAAGTCACTGATTCAATGTTTCTCTGTTAAGAGAGCAGCAAAGAGGATATTGCAACATTAAATGTGGGATGATGGATTTAACTAAGGTGGTGGCAGTTGACTGAAATGTCAAATTCTAGATATATTCTGAAGGTAGAGTTTTGAAGATGAATTCATTGTAGGTAAAGAAAAGAGAAGAATTAAGGATGGTCTCTAGGAGCCCCCACTTTGCTGAGGAAATCCATTTTATAGTGCTTCCTCAAGGAAAAGAATGAGTTGATACATTTTGGGAAAATATTAATTGTGGCTCCCTGAAAACTCAAAAGAAAATAGTCATTTTAAGAACTAGTGTATCCATTTTTTTCTTCTAATATTTTTTATTTTGAAAAATGTCAAACAAGACAGTGAAAGAAACTGTGCAGTGGACAAGTATATATCCTTCACTTATATCCATTAGTTGTTAACATTTTGCTTTATTTGTTTTATTTCTTTCATATATACACACAAACACATGTGATTTCTCCTCTGAAGCATTTGAAAGTATGTATGTTGCAAAGAAACTAAACCTCTAATATTTCAGCAAGAAAATTATTTACACAGACACAGATCAGAGAAATTTAACATTGATACAATGCTATTTAACTAGTGTGAGCCCAGATTTAAATGGTCTCAGTTGTCCGAATGTTCTTTTTCTTTTATCATTGAGTCAATCAAGACCACTTATTGCCTGAAGTTATGTTTCTTGCCTTCTTTAATCTAGAGAAGGGCAAATATTTCCTGAGAAGACTCAGATAGTAAATGTATATTTTAGATTTTGTGTGCCATAATTGGTCTCTCTTGCAACTACTCAGTTCTACTATGATAGTGCAAAAGGGGCCACAGACAACATGTAAATAAATGAGTGTGGTTGGCTTACAATAAAACTTTATTTATATACTATGAAATTTGAATTTCCCATAAATTTTATGGTTCATGAAATATTATTCTTCTTTTGATTTTTTCTCTTAGCAATTAAAAAAATATAATCATTCTTGGCTTGTGGGCTGTACAAAATAGGGAGCGGGCTAGATTTGTCATCCCACGATCTATAATTTGCCAATCCCTGACCTAGAACAATCACCTCATCTTTTCATTGTGTTTAATAACATTGACATTTTAAAGAAGTCCAGGTTATGCTGAATGTCAAAATCAGGTTAGTTAGTTTCTTTATTATTAAATATAGGTTAATCAATTTTATCAAGAACATACATAGGATCAGACCAGGTGGTGGTACAGTGGATAGAGCGTCTGACTGGGACATAGAGGACCCAGGTTCCAGGTTCGAAATCCAGAGTCACCACTAGAGTGTGGGTTCACCAGCTTGAGTGTGGGATCACTGGCTTGAGCGTGGGATCATAGACATGAACCCATGGTTGTTGGCTTGAGTCCAAAAGTTGTTTTCTTGAAGCCCAAGGTTGCTGGCTTGAAGCCTAAGGTCTCTGGCTTGAGTCCAAAGTTGCTGGCTTGAGCAAGGGGGCACTTGCTCTGCTGTAGCCCCCCAATCAAGGCACATATGAGAAAGCACTCAATGAACAACTAAGGTGCTGCAACGAAGAATTGATGCTTCTCATTTCTCTCCCTTCCTGTCTGTCTGTCCCTATCTGTCCTTCTCTCAGTCTCTCTCTCTGTCTCTGTCACACATACAAAAAAAAAAACATATGTAAGTGGTGGTGTGCCTTCCTTAGGGCATCACATGTCAAGGTATACATGATATAATTTTATCCTATTATTTATGAAGCACCTTTCTTTCATTAATTCACTTTCCTGAATATGAAATTAGACATCTTTTTGGATCTGACCATGTCTGTACAGGAAGTGACTACAAAGTTTGGAGTTTTATAATGAGAAACTCAAGAGTACCCAATAGAAAAACAATCCATAAAGAAATAACCACTATAAACCTTGTACATTGTTGATGTGTATCAATAGTTTTAAATAAATGAAGCAGAGTTTCATATGATTCTTACTTTTACTTTACTTTATTAAAAGTTTTTAAATATCATATGCAGAAAATTGAGCCAATCATATTCCTCTGTGTATGGTATGCTATTATCTTCTATTCTTGAGAGGTCTCTTTGATTTTATTTTTTATTTTCTTAAATTTATTTTTTCTTTTTCTTTTTGTTGTTCTGCTTCTCTCCCATATAAAAATCCACTCTACTACCTTTGGATATATATGTATACAAAGAATAGAAAACATTTTGTATTTGTATGGTTTAAATTTACATAAGCAACACTATATTATAATTTTATTTTCTTGCTGATTTATCTTCCACTATGTTTTTAAGACATGCATATTATTCTATGTGTCCTTTTGAGCATAATATTCTATTGTAGACATCTAATATATATATTAGCACATATATATACTATATATATAGTATATATATATATACTTTTTTTCCCCCCAAGAAAAATTGCATGTAAGTTGCTTCCACCTTTGTTTCACCACAAGCAATGCTATAGTAAGCACAAGCATACATCACTTCTTTTTTGCCTTTGCATGTATTTCTCTGGGACGTATACTTAGGAGAACTGCCAGGTCACGTGGTCTACACATTCTGTAGTATACCGAGCACTGCCAGGCAGAAGGACTCTTGTCATTTTTCCTGACTGTCAAGATCCACAAAGTTCCTATTTTTCCATATTCTCATCAACATTTGGTACTATGTTTAATTTTTGCCAAAGTGATAGGTAGGAAGATATGCTTCATGTTTTAATTTATTTCTAGGGTACTCTTGAGTTTTTCATTTTTTTCTTGTCGGTGCAAGAGCTCCTTGTATCTTCAAAATATAAATTGATAGTCAAATTTTTTTATGTATTTTATGAAATAAAGTGGGAATTAGGAAGAAGAATGAAGAGGGAATGATAACAGCTATTGATTCCATTTGGAGTTTATATGGATTTCTTTTTTTTTTTCATTTTTCTGAAGCTGGAAACAGGGAGGCAGGCAGACAGATTCCCGCATGTACCCGAGCGGGATCCACCCGGCATACCCACCAGGGGGCGATGCTCTGTTGCATCCAGTGCCACTCTAGCGCCTGAGGCAAAGGCCACAGAGCCATCCTCAGTGCCCGGGCCAACTTTGCTCTAATGGAGCCTGGCTGCGGGAGGGGAAGAGAGAGACAGAGAGGAAGGAGAGGGGGAGGGGTGGAGAAGCAGATGGGCACCTCTCCTGTGTGCCCTGGCCAGGAATCGAACCCGGGACTCCTGCATGCCAGGCTGACACTCTACCGCTGAGCCAAACGGCCAGGGCCTATATGAATTTCATCATGCTATTTTTTCTACTGTATGTTTGAAAAATTAAAAACGTGGTAGTTTTTTCTTTTCATCAGTAGATCTCTCTCTCTCTCTCTCTCTCTCTCTCTCTTTCTTTTTACAGAGACAGAGAGAGAGAGTCAGAGAGAGACACAGACAAACAGGAATGGAGAGAGATGAGAATCATCAATCATCAGTTTTTGTGTGACACCGTAGTTGTTCATTGATTGCTTTCTCATATGTGCCTTGACCACGAGCCTTCAGCAGACTGAGTAACCCCTTTCTCGAGCCAGAGAACTCGGGTCCAAGCTGCTGAGCTTTTGCTCAAACCAGATGAGCTCATGCTCAAACTGGTGACCTTGGGGTCTCAAACCTGGGTCCTCTGCATCCCAGTCCGACGCTCTATCCACTGAGCCACTGCCTGGCCAGGCTAGGTCTCTTAAATACCATGATGTTTACTCATAGAACTGAAACAGATAAGGTATTCATACATACATTTAGCTACTGAAGAAATAGGTATCGATAAACCACCATGAAGCAGGTAGTCTTCTGAGTAGAAGTGATAGTGAATGAGACAAAATCCCTACTCCTAAGGAGGCAAATCCTAAGGCAAGTGAAGAGGGGTGGTCAATAACAAGTAAACCAGTAAAGTAAAATAAATAATTTAAAATAGTCACACATTCTGAAATACATAAAACAGTGTGCATTATAGAGACTGAGGAGGCCCAATTTACTCTGAATGTGAAATCAGTGGGTGGAGTGAATCAAGAATTTTTAGGTTAACAATTGAGAAAGGTGATAGGAGATTGTAGACCTTGGAATCTGACAGACCTGGATGAAACTCTTGTCTTATCAGCAGATAAAGACTCAGACAGACTTGAATTAGATCCTATTTTATTCCATGGCAAATAATAGATTTTTAATAAATGCTCTCTTGTTCCTGTTTATTAACCACTGCATGGAACAGTGAACCACCAGTAGGAAGAGGTGCAACAGAAAGAGAAAAAAGAGTAAATAATCAACAATAAATCAGAAAAAAAGAGGAAGACGAGAGGTATCAGGAAGAAACAATGAGGTGGAAGAGAAAAACAGGGAGGATGACGAAGACCAAAATGCATCAGCTGAGGGTCAGTGAAGGGATTAGTAGGATTTATTAAATAAAATGGAATTATCTTAAGTAAAAGATGATCCAGAATTGATGCAAGAGTTAAACATAGAGTAAGACCAAGTAGACAGAGCTCCTCTTTTGAGTCCACAAGACAATATTAACATTAGCTGTTCTTCCTACCTGACTTTTTAAGGAAGCTGATGGGATTTCATAAAGTCAATGTGTTTATGTGAAACCTCAGAGGTGTGCAGGGGTAGATTTGAATGAAGTTGGGCCAATCAGAGGGAGAATAGGCAACAGTTATTAGTGAACTCGAGAAAAGGGCCAGAGCTATTACTCAGAAGTGTCTGGCAACCTTTCCATTCTATATCTTGATTTTAAGAGGTTTTCAAATTTAGTTCTTATAAATCACAACAGGTTGGAAATTGGCAACTGTTTCTTAGACCAGATGCAGTGTTCATTAAAAGGAAAGTTTTGACTGAAAACAGTCTCCTCCAGAGTAGCAAAAGGAGGGGAGAAAAAAAAAAAGAATTATCTTGGCATTATGCTGCAGATTTTTTTTGATTAAGAAAATTCTAATTTGTAATGATATAAATTAGAAGATTAGTATCACATAGCTTCACAGCTATATATAAAATCACAGGTATGACAAGAAAGTTAAAAGAGGCTTAGAAGGATCCAGAATTAGTTTATATTGATATAGGCACATATAGAGATAGGGAATAAAAAACCAAGAGAGGGAATCAAAATTAAATAATAGATATCAGAGTTCAGAGATTTCTGGTAGTCTTTTTTTTTTTTTTTTTTTTTTTTGCCTCTTATGATACGGAAAGGAAAGTAGGTGGCTAAAATTCTGAGAAGGTGGAGAAGTCAGAAGTTTCACAGAGTTCAGTCTACACGGCTCAGAATTTGGCTCACAGTGATATGTTTTGAATAAATGAATGAACAGGCCAGAGGCACCAGAATGAACACAGTCGACTCCTTTCACAGTGAGATGCAAATACTAATTTTAGCCTCTGTAAAATTTACTTCTGCTTACCCTGGATACAGCATTTTAATTTTTCTCTCGTTAACTAGTCTCACCCATTCTCTACTCATTTATTTCAGCTGACCTACCTTCTGCTCCAGGGTAACAACTGACTCAGGCTAGAGCAATCAGTATAATTTACAATCATGGTTTAAGTGATTGGTTCAAAGAAAGGCCCACGGCCCACGTCTTCTAATCAGGGCTAATTAGGGATTTTGCTGTAACAACTGGGAAGGAGTTGCATGTTATGCGCAGGGGTTACTGGGAGTAGAGCAGATAAGCTGGAAGCTTCCTGGACATTGAAAAAGCACAGATAAAGTAGAGGTAGTGGGAAAACAGCTGTGTTAGGCTTGCTCGCTTGTACTTTGCCTGATTCATGTGTGAGCACGTGGCAGCACCACATGTGTATAGCCTGTGTAAGGCTACAGGTGTTTGTCCTCAGGATGGATGGCAGATGGTGGAATGTGGATTGCGGATTGCCTGCCCGCCACTGGGGGGGGGGGCATTTTGCTGTTTGTTTGCAGCAGTTTTCCCCTGCTGGTTTGCTTGTCCACTGTTGAGAGATACTATTAAACGGGAATGGCTCTACACTTTCTGGCTCCACTGTTCCTCTACCGTCTGCCTGAATCCAATGTGAACTAGCCTGCCCTCAGCCACTGGCATTACAGAAGCAAAAGAGCTTGAACCCATCCCCTGAGCCTTTGTCTTGAGCTTGAACTTCTACAATGGACTTTTCAGTTTTATGAATCAACCAATTTCTCATTTTCTTAAGCCAACTCTAATTTTCTGACCTAAGCAAAATTAGTTAAGATAATTTCCATGGAAGGACTATTGGAGCAATTTTTATCTCTTAGTTGTGAATGATCAGAGGAAGAAGGAATCTTAACAAATAGCTAGAATATTATTACTCTATTTTATACTAGACAGTAGCTAAAACAATATAACTATTTTACACTTCAGAAGGTAGATAATCTGGATTTATATTTGACTTAAATCAATAATGGTTTGATGTGTTTACCAAGTTTTAGGTTTTATCATACTTCTTTCCCTCTCTCTGCTTCTCTTCCTCTTCACATTTAGTGAGTATTTAAAACAGTTAAATATTTTTCTTTCATCCAGAGTGAACAACTCCAGTTCTTTCAACTGTTTCTTTTAATTAGTTTTTCAGATTCTTCCCCACCTTAACTTCTCCTATGAATATCTTTCGATGGTCAATTTCTCTACTAGAGCATGGCACCAAGAACTGATTATGATACTTTAGGTGGACTATGAGTGGCACAGAGTACATATAACTAGCCCATCATCGTTACCTGGTTGTAGTTGATGTACTTCTCTCAATGGAACTAGAGGTGTTGTCGGCTTATCCGCCATATCAACCAGTTTGCCATAAACTGAGGAGGCAGATAAGGAAACCCAATGAGCTTTCTTTATATTAAGTTTCTGAAATCCTGGCTATGATTTTTTTTAAGCTGTAACTTTATGGGATTTAAATGTGGAATTTAAAAGACTTTATATATAACTCACTTTGATTTGGTCTTTTGATATTTGGTTTTATTTTATTTTGTAAAATACTTTCTTCATTGGGCTTTCCAGTTCCAGCAAATTTTTATATTTGTTGAACATACCAATTTGTCCACATAAAATTTAATGATAAAATGTTGTGTAGGGCAGAAACATGATCAGAAATGCTGTAAAATACCAGTATAAACTTATTTAGAGAGACTGGAATCTATAAATTATTAAGTAACTGATGAATCAATCATTACTCTTTGATATATTTTTCAGAAAAGATAACAGTGCATCTAACTAGAATTTTCCAGCTCATATATCTCTATTTTATTCACAAGAATATTATAAGAAGCCGTGGCCGGTTGGCTCAGTGGTAGAGCGTCGGCCTGGTGTGTAGAAGTCCCGGGTTTGATTCCCGGCCAGGGCACACAGAAGTGCCCATTTGCTTCTCCACCCCTCCCCCTCTCCTTCCTCTCTGTCTCTCCCCTTGGCCTCTGCCCCAGGCGCTAGAGTGGCTCTGGACGGGGCAGAGCATCACCCCCTGGTGGGCAGAGCATCGCCCCCTGGTGGGCGTGCCGGGTGGATTCCGGTCCGGCGCATGCGGGAGTCTGTCTGACTGTCTCTCCCGGTTTTCTAAGAATTTATAAAAAAAAAAAAAAAAGAATATAATAAGAGACTTTGTCAAAGTCTTTTTAAAATTTAGTCTATTTGTGACATTCATCTGAGGTGTTATTAAAATATTAAACCAAGAATGTGGTCCAAATCCAAAAAGTTAATTGAAGAGTGGAAGGTCTCTACAGAAACATCCAAGTTGTTGAGTAAGAATTGTGGGGATTAGAGTTGCATAATTTTAGCACTGAAACTTTGGAGCTAATATAATGCAACCTCAATATGAGATAGAAAAACAGACTTAGGGAGGTTGGATGACTTGTGTAAGATATTGTACTTAGAACACACTATTGTCCTTTATTTCTCAGCTAAGTGGCTGACTCTGTCTTCTTCATTGATAAGCGTTTCACTGGCCAGGGGGCTAAAGGTGTAAGAAATAGGTAAATTTCTTACTTGCTAGGCCATCACTTTATCCTGAAGTGATGTTTAATTATGGCACAGATGAAAAATGTTTTTCTTCCTTTTTAGTCTACTTTATATTGAAATTCTCTAGAGATGAAGAGATAAGACTAGATATCTAATTATCTAGAATTATCCTTTTAAAAATCTTTCTTTAATATCTTCTTGTAATTCGCTAAGACAGTTTTTACCTATGCACTGCTGATGCATACTGCTGTATTTGAAAATCAAGCCACAGTTTGTACATCATTTCAGATAGCATTTAACAGAGTTTTGCATCAGAACCAAATGTCTAAGGTGCAGAGATGTGAAATAGAACAGAAGTTGACAGCCTGGACTGAAATCAGGCTAGGGGAAGAAGTTAAGGATAGAAGTAAATGGAAAAATTTTGAGCAGGCCAAGGAATACCTTGGGAAAGATGATAGAAAAAAAAATCACTAGGACACATAGTGTTTATTTTATATCTGACACTGTTTTAAGCACTTTACTTCCATTAACTCATTTGATAACCATGATGATCCTATAAAGTAGGTACTTAGCTATCTCTATTTTATATACATATGAGGTCAATGAGGCAATTAACTTGTCTACATGACATGCCTAGTAGGAGGCACAACTGGAATTTGAGCCCAGGAAGTCTGGCTCCAGAGTCCAGGCTCTTTATTTTTGGATTCAGGTGAGCTGAAATACTTTAATCATATCTTACAATTTTATAACCTGTAGGGCTCTTACCCGAGATAAAATGTAAATAAGCATGAAAATTTGGAAGAGATATTGGACTGTTTTGCCAAAAATGCTTTGTGGACATTTATTCTATATGTGATTGCCCTCCCTTTGTATATTTGGGAGAAATTCCAATATTATGAGTCTTGTCCTCTGATGTGAAAATCAAGACTCAAGTTCTTAAGCTCTCATAGCTTTAGGCACTTGACTGAGTTGGGTGAGTCAGATAGATGTGTGTGCGTGAGGCTTTGTTTGGAGAAAGCAGATATTGCATGGAGCTTCTTTTTGGCTGGTGTCTGGTACTAGTTTCAAGTTCAGTTTCCGGGTGCAGAAGTGCTGGGGGCTGGATGCAGTGTGACTGCTGTCAGTCATCCCAGACCTGATACTTAGTGTGGTACAGAAGTGGTATTGGTGACAGTTTCTCAGCAGCTCTCCGGCATGATTTTGGCCTTTTATTATTCCTGAAATTTTAGACCCAAGTCTGTTTCTCCAGCCCTCTAAAGAATTCTGTGAACCACTTATTATACAATAAGTTTGTTTTCTTCTTTAGCCAAAGAGGATTCTGTTGCTTGCAGCTAAGAACCCTGACCAACAGAAAAGTTGAATAAGAAAACAATATAAAATTATCTCATTGAAGGAGAGAAAAAGTAAGTTCTAAGAGAATTAAAGGATTAATATACATTTTAAAGCAATAAAAAGAAAATAAAAATCAAATTTCGGATTTGATTTCATTTTTAAAAATGAAATAAAAATCAAATTTCTGATTATAAGATGACTTTGTGGCCCTGGCCGGTTGGCTCAGTGGTAGAGTGTTGGCCCTGCATGTGGAATTCCTGAGTTTGATTCTTGGTCAGGACACACAGGAGAAGCAACTCTTTGCTTCCCTCTTTCTCTGTCTCTCTCTCTGTCTCTCTCTCTGTCTCTCTCTCTCTTTTCCTCCCGCAGTCATGGCTTGAATGGTTCCAGCAAACTTGGTCCTGAGTGCTAAGGATGGCTCCATGGCCTTGCCTGAGGTGCTAAAATAGCTTGGTTTTCAAGCAGCAAAGCAGCAGCCCAGATGGGCAGAGCAGTACCTGGTAGGGGGCTTGCTGGGTGGATCCCAGGTTGGAGCACATGCAGGAATCTGTCTCTGCCTTCCCTCCCCACTTAATAAAAAAAAGAAAAGAGATGACTTTGTAAGTGTTAAATATTTAAATATATTGTGTGAAAAGGTAAAAAATAGACCATAGAGAAAATTTTTATAGCAAATAAAATGCATGGAGAGTTGTGATCTTTACTACATAAGTTTATAATAAACACATGAAGAGCACAAAGAAATGGAGAGAGATCATAAATATAGAGAAATAATAAAAACATGAAGAATTGATACATGTTTAACCTTAGTAGTTAAACAAATAAAACTTAAAAAACTAAGTTTTATCTACCTTTGATTTAGCAAATATGATTGTAATGGTGAATTCAAAGTGAAATGCTGTTTTTAAAATTTAAATTTTTTTATCAAGTTATATAATGCTCATAGAAAATTGATATGTATAAGAGCTTTAACATATTTATAACTTTTAAGCTACTAATCTAATTTCTGGGAATGCATGTTAAGATGCAATCATAAATAGAGAAAAGCTTTATCCACAGAGAAGTACATCAAGGTCTAGCAAAAATTAGAATTGACCTAAATACTAAAAGTAAGAGAAGGGTTAAATATATTCTGATACATTCAATAGATGAAATAATAGATTGTCATTAAAATAGTCTTTATAAATAATTTATAGTTTGTAAAAATGTTTATTATATAATGGAGTATAAGTTAAGTCACTAAATTTCACAATATATGTATCACATATATGTAATTTAAAAAAACCCAACATTATAAAAATAAACATCTGGCTAAATGAGTTTACAAAATACCTCTTTGTGAGTTCTAGATTTCATTAGGATAATAAGAGATAAAAAAAAATTACCCTCACAATATCACAGAAAAGGGAGACATCAAATGCTAGAAAAGATACTGGGTCAAAATAGATTTTTGTTCAAATATATTAAACCTTCAATAAATAGATGTTGTCTGTTATTGAATTGTTCTAATCTAGAAAAATAAAAGAGTTATGGAATCAATGTATGAAGTTGGTATAGCCACAATAATAAAATTGGAAAAGGGAAGTGTATATAAAAGGAATAGCTTGCTATAGGCTGAATTGTGTCTTGCCAAATTCATATGTGGAAGCTCTAACCCCCATTGTCAGGATGTGACTATTTTTGGAGATAGGCTCTTTAAAGAGATGAATGAGCTCAGATAGTGTTAGATTTTTGCCCTAACCTGATCTGACTAGCGTCATAAGAAGAGGAAATTTGGACACACAGACATCAGGGATGCATGTACACAGGGGAAAGACCATCTGAGAACACAATGAAAAGGTGGCTCCCTTTCCAGAGAGGTCTCAGGAGAAAACAAACCTGCCAATACTACAGCTTTGGATTTCTAGCCTCCAGAACTGTGAGAAAATAAATTTCTATTGTCTAAGCAACCCAATCTGTAATATTTTGTTATGGCAGCCCTAGCAAATATATATATTTACTTCCTTTACAAAATTTGATGCAAAAATTCCTAGATAAAATATTTTCAATATTCAAGTCTTAATTAGAGAATAAAACATCATAAATATTAGTGACTTTCTTAGAAATGCAAGAAATGTTTAACAGTAAACAATTCATCAATGTAAAAACTAGATTTAAAAAATAACAGCTTGATTGAGACACAGTACACATACCATTAAATTAGTGTTTTTTTAATATATTCATAGATTTTTACAAACATCACCACATTAAAGTTTAGAATATTTTCATCACCCTATACTCATTAATAGCCATTTCTCTTTATCTCAACCACCCAATACGATCACTATTCTCTTTTCTGTCTATATGGATTTTCTATTCTGAACATTTCATGCAAATGAAATCTTACAACACATATACTTTGCGACAGGCTTCTTTCATCAATCATAATATTTCAAGGTTCATGCATATAGTAACATATATTAATTCTTCATTCCTTTTCATAGACAAATAATTTTTATTTTATGGATGTACTACATTTTGTTTATGTATTCATCAGTTAATGGACATTTGGGCTGCTTGCAACTTTTTGAGTATTATAAATAATATTGCTATAAAAATTAATGTATATGAGTTTATAAGAATGTATATTTTCTTTTCACTTGAGTATATGCCTAGGAGTGAAATTGCTGGATCATATGGTAACTTTAACTGCTTGAGGAGCTGCCATAGTGTTTTCCAAAGTGGCTGCACCATTTTACATTCCCACAGCAATGTATACAGATTCTAATTTCTCCACATACTTGCCAATATACATTATTGTTTGTTTTATTGATTACAGCCATTGAGTGGGTGTGAAATTATATTTCATTATGGTTTTGATTTGCAATTCTTTATTAACAATATTGCATATCTTTCCATGTGCTTATTGGCTCTTTGCATATCTTCATTGGAGAAATATCCACTTTTTTTCTTTTAGGGAGAGAGAGAGACAAACAGACAAACATGAAGGAAGAGAGATGATAAAAAGTATCAGCTTGTAGTTGTGTTACTTCAGTTGTTCATTGTTTGCTTTTCATATGTGTCTTGACCAGGGGGGCTCAAAACAAGCCAGTGACCCCTTGCTCAAGCCAGCAACCTTGGGCTTCAAGCGAGTGACCATGGGATTATATTGATGATCCCACACTCAAGCTGGAGAGCCTGTGCTCAAACTGGATGAGCCCACATACATGCTGGTACCTCGGGGTTTGGAACCTGGGAGCTCAGCATTCCAGGTCGAAGCTCTATCCACTGCACCACCACTGGTCAGGCAGAGAAATATCTAATCAAATTCTTCGCTCATTTTAATTGGGTTGTTTGTTTTTATAGTATTGAGTAATAAGTAGTTTTTTTATTGTGGAATAAATTTTTATAAGATATTTTATGCAAATATTTTATTCCCATTATCCAGGCCATCTTTTTGCTTTCTTATATGGCTTTGAAACACAAAAAATTTTAATTTTGATGGAGTTGAACTTATCTTTTTATTTTATATTTTGTGCTTTGGTGTCACATGCAAGAAACCATCTGAGATTGTACACACTTACCTTCTTTCCAATCTTAAATGGAAAGCATCCAGTCTTCCACTGTAAGTATGAGGTTAGCTGTTTATTTTTTGTTATTGTTGTTGTTTTGGGGGTTTTCTTTGGTAGACTTTCTTTACTAAGGTTAAAAAATTTTCTTCTGTCCTGCTTCTTGCTTCCTGGGAGTTTTTTTTTTTTTTATCACTCATTGGTGTTGAATTTTGCCAAAGATTCTCTGACTCAATTTTTATGATGTGATTTTTCTTATGCTTTTTAAAAATAAGATTTTATTACTTATTAGTTTTAGAGAGAGAGGAAGGAGAAAGAAAAGCAAGGGTAAAGGAGCAGGAAGCATTACTCAGAGTTGCTTCTCATATGTACCTTGACCAGGAAGGCCTGGAGTTTCGAACTGGTAACTTCAGCATTCCAGATAGACACTTGATCCACTGCACCACCACAGGTCAGGCACCTCTTACTGATTTATGAATCCCTGAAATAAGCCTTCCTTGGTCATGGTGCATTGTTCTTTTATACATTGCTGAGTTTCATTTTTCCAACTTTTGTTAAGAAGTTTTGTATGTATAGATTCATGCCGGATACTGATCTATAGTTTTCTATGTACTAAATTTGTTTGGTTTTAATATCAGATTACTGCTGGTTTTATAGACTGAGTTGGAAAATGTTCATTCCTATTTTATTTTCTAGAAGAGATTATGTAGAATTGGTGTTAGATCTTTAAACATTTTCAATTCTTCATTCAAACAACTACTTTCAGGTTGTTTTTCATTATTAATTAAATTTTCTTAATAATTATAGGGCTATTCACATCACATAGTCCATATTTGATGAATTGTGGTAGTTTACATTTTTAGAGAAATTGGT
Source organism: Saccopteryx bilineata (assembly GCF_036850765.1). Taxonomy (NCBI): domain Eukaryota; kingdom Metazoa; phylum Chordata; class Mammalia; order Chiroptera; family Emballonuridae; genus Saccopteryx; species Saccopteryx bilineata. Next base: position 81,420,047 of record NC_089494.1, read on the forward strand.
TCCTTTCTTTTTTCCTTCTTTTTGTTTTTGGCTTAATTTAATCTTTTCTGTCAAGTTTCTTTTCTTATATTAAAGCATCATTAACATGTCATATTATATTAGCTTCAGTTGTACAGCATAGTTATTTGACACTTGTATACCTATCAACTGACCACCACATTAAGTCTAGTAACCATCCAATGCCATACAAAGTTATTATGATATTGATGTTTATAATCCCCATGCTGTATATTATATTACTGTGATTTGTTTATTTTCTGTCATGGAATTCTCTTAATCCCTTTTACTTTTTTACTCATTCTCTCACCACTCTCTCTATTTAGTTTCTTTATATTAGAACTGAAATTATTTATTAGGTAACATATTCATAGGTTCTGCAGTTTAAAATTAGAATATATTCATATGGCCCGACCAGGTGGTGGCGCAGTGGATAGAGTGTCGGACTGGGATGCAAGGGACTCAGGTTCGAGACCCCGAGGTCGCCAGCTTGAGTGCAGGCTCGTCTGGTTTGAGCAAAAGCTCACCAGCTTGGACCCAAGGTCACTGGCTCGAGCAAGAGGTTACTCGGTCTGCTGAAGGCCCACAGTCAAAGCACATAAGAGAAAGCAATGAACAACTAAGGTGTTGTAACAAAAAACTGATGATTGATGCTTCTCATCTCTCTCTGTTCCTGTCTGTCTGTCCCCATCTCTCCCTCTCTCTGACTCTCTCTCTGTCCCTGTAAAAAAAAAAAAAAAGAATATATTTATATGATCATTATTCTATCTCTCACAATATCCTTTTTTTCATTCTTTTTTTTTTAATCTTATTTATTCATTTTAGAGAGGAGAGAGAGAGAGAGAGAGAGAGAGAGAGAGAGAGAGAAGAGAGACAGGGGGGAGGAGCTGGAAGCATCAACTCCCATATGTGCCCTGATCAGGCAAGCCCAGGGTTTCGAACCGGCGACCTCAGCATTTCCAGGTCGACGCTTTATCCACTGCGCCACCACAGGCCCTTTTTTTCATTCTTGATGTTAGTAATCTGAGTCTTCCCTCCTTTTTTCTTGGTTCAGACTATATAAACTTTTATCAATTTCATTAACTTTTTCAAAAAGCCAACTTTTATTTTGCTGATTTTTTTTTATTTTTTCTAATCTTTATTTCACTATTTCTGCTCTAAGCTTTATTATTCCTTCTTTATGTTTGCTTTGGGTTTATTTTAATAGTTCTTAAAGTAAGAGATTAGATTATTAAATTGTGATCCTTATTTTTAATATAGGTATTTCTTGCTGAAGACTTTCTTTTCTTTCTTTTTCTCTTTCTTTCTTTTTTTTTTTTTTTTTAACAGAGAGAGAGTCAGAGAGAGGGACCGATAGAGACAGACAGGAAGGGAGAGAGATGAGAAGCATGAATTCTTTATTGCAGCACCTTAGTTGTTCATTGATTGCTTTCTGATATGTGCACTGGGTGGCTCCAGCAGAATGAGTGACCCCTTGCTCAAGCCAGCGACCTGGGCTTCAAGCTAGTGACCTTTAGGCTCAAGCTCGCGACCATGGGGTCATGTCTACAATTCCATGCTCAAGCCAGTTACCCTGTGCTCAAGCCAGATGAGCCCGTGCTCAAGCCAGCAACCTCAGGGTTTTGAACCTGGGACCTCTGCATCTGAGTCTGATGCTCTATTTACTGCTCTACTCCTTGGTCAGGTTGAAGATTTTCTTCTATAATTGTTAAAGCTTCATGACATACATTTGATTATGTTTTTCTTTGGTTTTATCTTCTCAAAGTTTTTTCTTATAGCTTTCTTTGCAGCTCTTACTTGTTTAACTGTTTTTTTACTTGATTTTTTCCATATTTGTGAATTCTCCAAATTTATGACTTTTATTGACAGTTTATTTCATTTCATTGTGGTCAGAGAACAAACTGTGTATGACTTCAATTGTTTTAAATTTCCTGCAGCTTGTCCTGACCGGTTGGCTCCATGGTAGAGCATCGGCCCAGTGTGTGGAAATCCAGGTTTCGATTCCCAGCCTAGGTACACAGGAGAAGCGCCCATCTGCTTCTCCAACCTTCTCTCTACTTTCTCTCTATCTCTTTCTTCTCCTCCCGCAGCCAAAGCTCCATTGAAGCAAAGTTGACCTGGGCGCTGAGGTTGGCTCCATGGCCTCCACCTCAGGTGCTAGAAAGGCTCTGATTGCAGCAGAACAATGCCCCAGATGGGCAGAGCATCATCCCCTGGTGGGCATGCCGGGTGGATCTCCATCAGGCGCATGTGGGAGTCTATCTATCTATTTCCCCCACAACTTCTCACTTTGGAAAAAAAAACAACTTCCTGCAGCTTGTTTGATGTCTAGCATATATGTTCTCTCCTGACAATATTCCTTGTACACTTGAGAAAAATGTGTATCATACTGTTCTTGGGTAGTGTATTTTATAAATATCTATTAGTTCTTGATGGTTTACATTGTGTCCAAGTCTTCTATTTCCTTGTGCATCTTCTGCCTAATTGGTCTAGCAATTATTATAAATGGGGCACTAAATTCTCTAATTCTTATTATTGAATTATCTTTCTTCAGTTCTTTCAGACTTTACAAATCATGTATTTTTGGGTCCTGTTGTTAGGTGCATATGTTTATAATTGTTATATCTTTTTGATGGGTTCAAACTTTTATTATTAAAAATGTATTGTTTGTGTCTACTAAAAATATTATATTAAGATCTTATTTGTCTAATATTAATATAAAAACTCTAGCACTCTTTCAGCAAATTGTATAATTTTTTTTTATCATTTTGCTTTTACTCTATTTGTATATTTGAATATAAAATGTCTTTTGTAGAGATCATATAGTGAGGTCATTTAAAAAATATCTTTTGCCAAAATCTGTTAATCAGTGTGTTTAATCTATTTTCATATGATAGAATTACTCATACTTTAGGATTTATATTTGCTTTTCCTATTTTTAAATTTTTTTCTTCTTTATCATCTTCTATTTTATTAATTTATATATTTGTTGAAGAAACATTGTCATAATTTTCTTTAATTCTTTAGATATAATTTCCTATAGTTATTTTAATAGTTAATTTGAAGTGTGTGTTTTAATTTTTTTAAGTAAATGCAATATCTAATACCCTTCTGGGAAAATTTCTTCTTAAAGTTTTTTTCTTCAAAAGTGCCATACTATCCCACTTTTGTATTTTTCTTGAAAATGAAACACTGTAGATAATGTAGCCATTCTAGAAACCAGTCACCCCTTTCCCAACCCTCTCCAGGGTTTACTGTTGCTGCTTTTTCTTTTCTGGTTGCTGTTTGTTTGTTTAGTGACTTTCTTGGCTTATTTCTGTTATTTCTTGTAGTATGTGACTTTTGAAATCTCTGCTTAGTGAGTTTAGAGGCTAATGACAAGACAGAGATTTCTGTAAAATAAGTTTTCTGCCCTTTGTCAAGGATCTCTGTGTGTGTGCGTGTTGGGGTACCTCTTCTCCTTTCTGGTGGTGAACAATTCTGGCTTAACTTTTACTATCTGCTTGCTCAGAGCCTCAAAGTTAGCAAAAGGTGAAAGATTGTGGCTGTGATAGTTAACTTTTATGTGTCAACTTTGCTAGGCTATGGTACCCAGTTGTTTGTCACATAAAATCTAGACATATCTTTGAAAGTATTTTTCAGCATGACTAGCATTTAAATCAGTAGTCTGTGAGTAAAGCAAATTATCCTCCACCATGTGGGTATGTCTCATCCAATCAGTTGAAGACATTAAAAGAAAAGACAGAGATTCCCTGGCAAAGAAGTTTTTCTTCTAAATTGTCTCTGGAGTCGAGGCTACCCTATTAATTCTTTTCTGGATTTCCAACCTGCCAGTCTGTTCTACAGATTTTAGACCTGACAACCCTACAATACATACTATTTGTTCTGTTTCTCTGGGGAGTCCTAACTAATGACAATGGCTGTTTCAGGTATTTCCTCACCAGGAGCCCAACCCTGTGTATATATGTAACCCTCTAGATCCCAGGAATACTTTAGTCTTTCAAGGCCTTTCTATAAGCAGCTTTCTCCAGATCTTCTTTATAGGTTCTCGGCTAGACTTTTCTTTGTCCCAACTGATATTAAAGCTTTAAGCAGCTCTGATGTTAAAAAATTGTTGTTAGTTATTTTTAATGAATGTCCTGGGGATGCGAGTATTTATCTTTTTTATTTTAAATTTTATTTTACTTTATTGTGTTTACATGGATTCTAGTGTGCCCCCGAACACATCCTGCCCTCCCCTGTGTTCCCCACTACATTCCCCTTGTTTCCCTCCCCATAATACCCTGCCTCCTTCCCTTCAGGATTTACTTTTCTGCTCTCATCCCATTCTGTCATCCCCCTTTTCTCTGTCCACTTTTCCTTTGAATCCTTTGATCCTGCCTCTGTCTCTATTCCGTTCCTCAGTTCATATTGTTTGTCATATTCCTCAAATGAATGAGGTCATATGATATATTTCTTTCTCTGCCTGGCTTATTTCACTTAACATAATAGTTTCTAGGTCCATCCATGTTGTTGCAAAAAAGTAGTATTTTCTTCTTTTCCATGGCCCCATAGTATTCCACTGTGTATGTGTACCATACCACTGAGTTTTAAGCCACTCGTCCACTGACGAACACTTGGGCTGTTTCCAGATCTTGGCTGTTGTAAACAATGCTGTAATAAACATGGGGGTGCATTTCTCCTTTTGAATCATTGATGTGGTGTTCTTGGGATATATTCCTAAATGTGGGATGGCTGGGTAAAAAGGCAGTTTGATTTCTAATTTTTTGAGGAATCTTTATACTGTTTTCCACAGTGGCTGCAGCAGCCTGCATTTGCTCCAGCAATGCAGGAGGGTTCCTTTTTCTCCACATCCTCGCCAGCACTTATTCTGTGTTGTTTTGTTAATGAGCGCCAATCTGACTGGTGTGAGGTGGTATTTCATTGTGGTTTTAATTTGCATTTCTCTAATGATTAGTGATGTTGAGTCTTTTTTCATATGCCTATTGGCCATCTGTATGTCCTCTTTGGAGAAGTGTCTATTCATTTCTTTTGCCCATTTTTTGATTGGATTGTTTATCCTTACTGCTGTTGAGTTTTACAAGTCTTTTATAAATTTTGGTTATTAACTCCTTATCAGACGTATTGTCGAATATGTTCCCCCATTGTGTGGTTTGCCTTTTTATTTTGTTCACATTGTCTTTAGCTGGGCAAAAGCTTTTTAGTTTGATATAGCCCCATTTGTTTATCCTGTCTTTTATTTCCCTTACCCGTGGAGATAAATCAGCAAATATATTGCTGCTAGTGATGTCGGAGAGCTTATTGTCTATATTTTCCTCTAGGATGCTTATGGTTTCACAATTTATATTTAAGTCTTTTATTCATTCTGAGTTTTCTTGTGAATGGTGTAAGTTAGTGGTCTAGTTTTGTTTTATTGGAGGTAGCTATCCAATTTTCCCAACACCATTTGTTAAAGAGACTGTCTTTACTCCCTTGTACGTTATTACCACCCTTGTCAAATATCAATTGTCCAAAAAGATGTGTGTTTATTTCTGGGTTCTCTGTTTTGTTCCATTGATCTATATGCCTCTTCCTATGTGAGTACCAAGCTGTTTTGAGTACAATGGCCTTGTAGTATAACTTGACATCAGGAAATGTGATATTACCCAATTTATTCTTCTTTTTCAAGATTGCTGAGGCTATTCGTGTTCTTTTTTGGTTTCAAATGAATTTTTGGAATATTTTTTCTATATTTTTGTAATATGTCATTGGTATTTTAATAGGAATTGCATTAAATTTATAAATTGCTTTGGGTAATATGGACATTTTAATGATGTTTATTCTTCCTAACCACAAACACGGTATATGCTTCCACTTGTTTGTATCTCCCTTGATTTCTTTTATCAATGTTTTATAATTTTCCGAGTACTAGTCTTTAACCTCCTTGGTTAAATTTACTCCTAGGTACTTTATTTTTTTGTTGTTGTTGCAGTAGTGAAGGGGATTGTTTTCTTAATTTCTCTTTCAGACAGATCATTGTTAGTGTATAAAAATGTCTTTGATTTCTGAGTATTAATTTGTATCCTGCCCCCTTGCTAAATTCATTTATTAGGTCCAGGAGTGTTTTGACTGCGACTTTAGGGTTTTCTATGTGCAGTATCATATAATCAGCAAATAATGATAGTTTTACTTCTTCTTTTTCCATTTGGATGCCTTTTATTCCTTCTTCCTGTCTAATTGCTGTGGCAAGGACTTCCAGAACTATGTTAAATAAGAGTGGTAAAAGGGGGCACCCCTAACTTGTTCCCGATCTTAAGGGGATTGCTTTTAACTTTAGCCCATTGAGTATGATGTTGGCTGTGGGTCTGTTTTAGATAGCCTTTATCCTGTTGAGGTTTGTTCCCTGTATCCCCACTTTGCTGAGACTTTTGATCATAAATCGGTGCTAGATTTTATCAAATGCTTTTTCTGCATCTATTGATATTATCAAGTGGTTTTTGTCCTTCCTTTTGTTTATGTGATGAAGCACATTGATTGATTTGTGAATTTTGTACCAGCGTTGCCTTCCCAGAATAAATCCCACTGATCATGATATTTGATTTTTATCATGTATTGCTAGATCTGGTTTGCTAATATTTTGTTGAGAATTTTAGCATCTAAATTCATCAGGGATATTGGCCTATAGTTTTCTTTCTTTGCGTTGTCTTTGCCTGGTTTTGAAATCAGAATTATGCTCGCCTCATAAAAGGAGCTTGGAATTATTCCCTCTTCATAAATTTTTTGAAATAGCTTCAGAAGGATAGGTATTAGTTCTTCTCTGAATGTTTGGTAGAATTTGCCTGTGAAGCTATCTGGCCCAGGGCTTTTGTTTGTTGAGAGTTTTTTGATAACTGTTTGATCTCATTTGTTGCAATCAGTCTGTTTAGGTTTTCTGATTCTTTCAGATTGATTTTTGAAAGATTATATGTTTCAAAAAATTTGTCTATTTTATCTAGGTTGTCTAACTTTTTGGCATACAGTTCTTCATAATATTTTCTTACAATCCTTTGTATTTCTGTTGTGTCAGTTATTAATTCTCCACTCTCATTTCTAATTTTATTTATTTGAGTCCTCTTTACTTTTTCTTGGTGAGTCTGGCTAAGGGTTCATTGATTTTGTTTACCCTTTCAAAGAACCAGCTCTTGGTTTCATTGATCTTCTGTATTTTTTTTTTAGTGCCTATGTCATTTACTTCCACTCTGATCTTTATTATTTCCTTCCTTCAACTAACTCTGGGCTTTACTTGCTGTTCTTTTTCTAGTTCTTTTAGTTGCAGGGTTAAGTTGTTTATTTGAGCTTTTTCTAGCTTCTTAAGATATGCCTGTAGTGCTGTGAACTTCCCTCTCAGGACTGCTTTTGCTGTGTCCCAGATTTTGAGTTGTTTTATGCTCATTTTCATTTGTTTCAAGAAAATTTTGATTTCTTCGTTGATCTCATTGTTGACCCATTCATTATTTAGTAACATGCTGTTTAGTTTCCAAGTGTTTGAGTGTTTTTCAATTTTTTTTATTATAGTTGATTTCTAGTTTCATGCTATTGTGGTCAGAGAAGATGCTTGATATGGTTTTACTCTTCTTAAATTTGTTTAAACTTGTTTTATGACCTAATATGTGGTCTATCCTAGAGAATGTACTATGCACACTTGAAAAGAATGTATATTCTGCTTCTTTAGGGTGAAAGGTTATGAAGATATCTATGAAATCCATTTAATCTAGTGTGTCTTTTCATTCTGCTCTTTCTTTGTTAATTTTCTTTCTTGAGGATCTATCCATTGATGTTAGTGGGGTATTGCAATCTCCTACTATTATAGTATTGCTGTTGAGTTTGCCCTTTATGTCCATCAAAGTATGCTTTATATATTTAGGTGCTCCTATATTAGGTGCATAGATATTTATAATGGTTATCTCTTCCTGTTGGATTGCTCCCTTTATCATTATGTAGTGACCTTCTTTATCCCTTACTATAGTCTTTGTTTTAAAGTCTATTTTGTCAGATATAAGTATTGCTACCCCAGCTTTTTTTAAATGTCCATTGCATGAAATATTTTTTTCCATACTTTTACTTTCAGTTTATGTGTATGTTTTTTTTGAGGTGGGTCTCTTGAAGACAGCATATGTATGAGTCCTGTTTTCTTATCCATGCAGCTACCCTATGTCTTTTGTTTGGAGCATTTAGTCCATTTACATTTAAGGTTATTATTGATATGTAGTTGTTTATTGCCACTTTTTTCTTTAAATCTACACTCCTCTTTTACTAGATTTTCCCCCCCCCCTGTGTTCTGTCTATAGCAAGTCCCTTAATATTTCTTGCAGTATCATTTTGATTGTGATGAATTCCTTGAGTTTTTTTTTTTGTCTGGGAAGCTTTTTATTTTTCCGTCAATTTTAAATGATAGCCTTACTGGATAAAGAATTCTTGGTTATAGGTTCTTGTTCTGCATTACTCTGAATATTTCTTGCCATTCCCTTCTGGCCTCAAGTGTTTCTGTTGAAAAGTCAGATGTCAGCCTTATGGGGATTTCTTCTAAGTGATTCACTGTTTTTCTCTTGCTGCTCTTTGTATTCTTTATCTCTTTATTTTGGTATTTTGATTATTATGTGTCTTGGTGTGGATCTCTTTGGGTTCTTTTTTAATGGGTTTCTCTCTGCTTCTTGAGCCTGTGTGACTCTTTCCTGCATCAACTTAGGGAAATTTTCAGCTATTATTTCTTCAACCAGGTTCTCTATTCCTTGTTCTTTCTCTTCTCCTTCAGGAATCCCTATTATGTGAATATTGTTTATCTCCAGGTAGTCACAGAGTTCTCTTAGAGTTTCCTCTGACTTTTTGATCCTTTCTTCTTTTTGCTGTTCTGCTTCTGTGCTTTTGCTTATCTTGTTTTTTAAGATGCTGATTTGATTCTTTTCTTCATCCAGCCTGTTTTTAATTCCCTGTAATGTAGTCTTCATTTCTGACATTGTGTTTGTCATTTCTGTCTGGTTCTTCTTTGTGATTTCTGTGTCCTTTTTGATGCTTACAATTTCTTTAGATAGGTGTTTATTAAGTCCATCCATTGTAACTTTGAGCTCCTTAAGCATCCTAAGAATCTTTATTTTATACTCTGCATCTGGTAATTTGATTTCTTCTATTTCATCCAGATATTTTTCTGGGGCTTTTTCTTGTTGATTCATCTGACTTAAGTTTCTCTGTCTTCCTATTGTTTCTGTATGTGGCCTGCAGGCTTGTTCCAGTTGTGATCTCCTTACCTAGTTGAGCTGCTTTAAAGTCTTGATTTGTCTGTTTTCAGTTTACCTAACTCAGCAGTGGGCTTGTTTATTGATCTCGGCAGAGGGCTTATTTGATAATGTATCCAGGAATGTGGTGGGTGTGACCACTGAGAATCTGAAGGTGGGTTCTGCCAGCTGCTTTCTGGGGGTGGGGTGTGTTCTCAGTTTTAGTAGGGAGAGGTGTATCTCAGATCTCCCTGGAGACCTGAGTTACTGCCCTTCTACCCCACTTCCTGCTTTTGGCTATGTCTTTTATGCTGATTGGAGCTGGAGAGCTTTTTGGAGGTGGGTCACCTGGAACCACTTTAGGTTTGTTCTGTGTGGAGGGATCAACCCCTCCCCCATTTATGGCCGCCTCTGCATTGGACGAGTCAGCTTCTCAGGTCATCCCAGGCATTCCTCTGCCCATCACTATCTATCTTGCTCTCCTCACTTTCCTCATGAAGACAAGCCAGTTCTCTCAGCCCTCCTCACCTCCAGGGCCCCAGGGAAGTGGCTGTGGGCATTATTTTCTGCTTTGTTTCTTTAAGGCACCCCTGCCACTTCTCATACATAAAACTTTGCTCTCCCCCCCCCTCAGTGTTTTTCATCTGTTTCCTCCAGTCCCTGGATTTTTGGGCTGGGTCTCTGGTTCCGAGACTGGGGGCCTCTGTCTTTCAGGGTCTCTCTCCTTGTAATGAGAGCCCTTCTGGACTCTCAGCCTCAGCCTCCCCTCGCTCCTGGAAGCAGGGAAGCCCCCACCATGCTCCTGCACTCCCTACCAGGATCAGTGTGGATTCTTCTTTGCTCCTTGATTTTTCAGACCTGTTCTTTTAGTCCAAAGTTGGTTTTTCATGATGATTATTCCTAAATTAATTTGTAATCCAGTTTGGTGGTATTAGCTGGGAGTCTGTGCGTTTGCCTATTCTGCTGCCATCTTGGGATGTCTGGGAGTGTTTATCTTGATAGCTTGCTTTCAGTATTGACAGTGCCCTGTGAATGGAACTTTTCCATGGACTATGAAGAACAGTGCTCTGAGGATGGGACTTTTTGAGAAGCTTCCTTCACTAAGGCCTGAAAGGCTTCTAGTTTGCATATCTGTTCTTGTGAGGCTCCCAGTTTTCAAGGTTATAGCGGAGTGGAGACAAGATAGAAAGTAAGTTAAGTTACAGTGTCATAAACCTTGCTATTCTAAACAAGGTTCCTCAGTTTTTTTTTGAGGAAATATTTCTTAAATTGTTGTTACTTTTATGTAGAGGAAATATTTACTAAGATTCTCATTCTACCATTTTAGTAGTCCTACTTCCACTCTTCTTTAGATAAGCTTTTATGATACACAATTCATGACTGCATCAGTGTGTATGTTTGTGCATTTTCTGGAATCATAGGCAGCAAACTTTTAAAGATGCTTCTCTGCTGGATGGAGTACATTTTGAGGAGAAAACATGGCATTAAAATTTTACTTTTTATTAATGTATTTCTGTGCTCTTTGAATATTCTGAAATGAATATTTCACTTTTTAAAATATATTAAAAATGTAAAGAGAAAAACAGCAAAAGAAAAAGAAAAGCACTCTGGGTTAATTCACCAAAATTCACTAGAGTTCTTTAAAATTATTTTTGAAAATAAAAAAATAGAATATTTGACATGAGGTTCAATCTTCTAACTAGGTACCCAGAACATTAGAATGCAAAGGAACTAGTTGATATTTCTTGGGTACCTATTATTTGCCTAACAATATAAAAATCACTTATCTTCATGTTAAGTATATCATAATGAATGTTTACTATAAAGTTTACATAAATCTAATAAAGTGTTTATTTAGAGTTTCTGGTACTTTTAAAAAGGCATATAAAACACTTGGAATGTTTTTGTAATCTTAAAGTTTGAGGATTATTTTATAATAATTTTTTTCTTCTTTTCCAAGTGAGAGAAGGGGAGATAGTGAGAGTGAGAAAGACTCCCACATGTGCCCTGACTAGGATCCACCTGGCAACCTCCATCTGGGGCCATGCTTGCAACTGAGCTATTTTTAGCACCTGAAAAGAAGCCTCAATGGAACCATCCTCAGTGCTGGGTGCCAACTTGTTCAAACCAATTGAGCCATGGCGGTGGAAAGAGAAAGAAAGAGAGAGAGAGAAAAAAAAAGGGGAACGTGAAGGTGTGGGGCCAGTGACCGCCACCATAGTGACCATGCACATGCAGGTTCTCACTGGATTTGGACAGACAATAAAAAAACAGTAGAGCCAAAAAATGGTGGGCATTCTTTTATTAAAGTCTCATATCAGCTGATGAGTAAACACACAGGGAAAGCACTATCCTCCAGTTCCACAACCAGGAGAATCTTCTCTGGTTCCTCCTAGAATCAAGGCCCCACCAATCTCAGCAGAGCTTACAAAAGCCCCTCAGCTCTGGTTCCCCATGTACCTTCTCACTTCTCTGCTAATATGGCTTCTTCCTTAGCACCCCGCATTCTCTCTGCTCTTACCCTGCAAACATGGCTTCTTTCTACCTCTTCTCCTTCTTCTCTCTGGTCTTCAAATCTTTCTGGTGCAAAAACCCCTCCTCCAGCAAACAGTAGCAAAACAATGGCTCTTCCCAAGCAGGGAGGTAATTTTCAATTTCACAGACCACATATACCTGGTGCTGCCCAGCCCCCAGTGCAAACTATAAGTGAGCAAACATAAAAATTTTATTTTACAAACTTACTTGACCAACAGAGGGGTAGAGAAGTAGATGATTGCATTTCCTGTGTGCCCTGACTGGGAATCAAACCTGGGTTGGGCTGATGGTCTACCACTGAGTAAACTGGCCGGGGCTATATTATAATAATTAAATGAGATATTTGCTTAAATCTTCAAAAGAGAGGAATTAAACTATTGCTTTGTGAATAGGAAAAGCCTAAGGGATGTTGAACCCTTCTAACATTGACTTCTAAAGTCAACTATTTGTTATTAGGAATATGATAAATAATAAAACATAAGATAAAACAAGAAAGGTTAGCCTGTAAATTGGGCATAGTCCATTCAGGCAAGGTAAAGGAGACTTTAATAATTAGAAATATTAGCTAAATTTGATGACTAATTTTAACAATTTGGAGCAGCAATCTCTTTTTACTTGAATTAGTGTTTTTCAAAGCACTCAATTATCTGACTAATTACAGGCATTCTTGGTTTTACTTTGAATTATAAAATAAAGAAATAGAAATGTGTTAATTTTATATTTAACAATTATTTGTCATACTTTATACAGTGTTTTCTATGAGAAAATTAAAAAATGTTGGAGTTAGTTCAAACTAAGTATTGGCTTGCTCCATTATTAGCTGTACAACATGGGAAAACATTTACTTTACTCTTTTGAACTAAATTCCTAATTTGTGAAATGACTGTAATAATATCTCGTAGTATTGGTGTGAGGAGTATATAAGATATAATTTTTAATATTTAATAGTTACAGTCAATTGATAGATGTTTTATTCTTAGAAGAAATTATTAAAAACATTAGGAATATAATAATATTAATTAGCTTAATAAAAGTCAAGTATACTTAAAGTGTCTAATATCTAACTTAATGTTTTAAAATGTTTGATACAAGTGATGAAACACCTGTCTTTGTGGTTCCTTGGGATAATACTGTTACTGCACCTCAACTCTCAATTTTGCTCACAAATGGATCTATAGTATGTTAAATTCTCAGCAAAAGGAAAAGCAGTTTTCACATATACTATGATTTAAAATTATTTTTATTAGCCACACTTTTGTATTTCTTGTAATGTCTCATTAGAGCTATTATTAGAATGAGTCTGCTTTTAGTCATATATGTAAGTAGGCAGCAAGATACAAATATCATGAAATGGACTGGATATCTTGGAAAAACATAATGAAAACAAACACTGTGAATAATCCATATTATAAAAGTCAATTATGTAGGTAAATAAAATTAAAATACTTTTCCTTGATTTATATCCACAAAGTTTTATTGTTCAGAATTAGTCATGAACAGACATCCCTCAAAGAATCTTTTTTTTTTTTGGCAAAGACAGAGAGAGTCAGAGAGAGGGACAGATAGGGACAGACAGACAGGAAGGGAGAGAGATGAGAAACATCAATTCTTTGTGCGGTTCCTTAGTTGTTCATTGATTGATTTCTCATATGTGCCTTAAGCAGGGCGGGGGGGGAGGGCTACAACAGACCAAGTGACCCCTTACTTTAGCCAGCAACTTTTGGCTCAAGCTGGTGAGCCTTGCTCAAACCAGATGAGCTTGCGCTCAAGCTGGCGACCTCAGGGTCTCAAATCTGGGTCCTCCACATCCCAGTCCGACACTCTGTCCACTGCGCCACTGCTTGGTCAGGCTCAAAGAATCTTAGTAAGCAAATATTTATATTGTATGAATACTGAGAGAAAAGTTTACAAAATTGTTTGGCACATAAAATAAAGATTGATTGTGTGTTCTATCAATGTCTGTTAGTCTTGTTGGTTTGCAGAGTTCTCCAACTCTTCTTGTTCCTTGTGGCTCTTTTATCTATGTATCCTATTAGTCATTGTGTTAATAAATAGGAATTTAAAGTTTCTAATTTTTATTGTTGAATTGTCTATTTCAATTGAAATTCTTCGATTCTTTCAGACTTATGTTGAAGAATATTATGTGTCATAGAGTTGATTTTATGAGAAGAGTGTCATAGATTTGAAAAAGGAAATGCTTTAAGTCCTGTTCTGTTCCTCAACCTGGTGGGGGTCTTTTGATTCTAGGAAAACTCGGATGTGTCAGTAGCTTTGTGAGCACTGAATGAGTGGGTTTTGGAGCCCAGAGTGTTTGTGTTTACTCGCTTGCCGAGTGTGAGCTAGGAATAAAGGTAATGGCCCACCAGTTCTTGGCTCCACAATTTAATTACTGTCTGCCTGAAATAAATGTGAACCTGCAAAAGCCAGGAGGCTGTGATGGTGGCCAAGGCTACCGACTATATACACCAGGGGTCCCCAAACTATGGCCCGCGGCCGGCATGCGGCCCCCTGAGGCCATTTATCCGGCCCCCACCGCACTTCCGGAAGGGGCACCTCTTTCATTGGTGGTCAGTGAGAGGAGCATAGTTCCCATTGAAATACTAGTCAGGTTGTTGATTTAAATTTACTTGTTCTTTATTTTAAATATTATATTTGTTCCCGTTTTGTTTTTTTACTTTAAAATAAGATATGTGCAGTGTGCATAGGGATTTGTTCATAGTTTTTTTTATAGTCTGGCCCTCCAGTGGTCTGAGGGACAGTGAACTGGCCCCCTGTGTAAAAAGTTTGGGGACCCCTGATATACACTACCCTTCCCCTTCTCCTTTCTCTTTATATCTCTCTTCCCCTCCCGCAGCCAAGGCTCCATTGGAGCAAAATTGGCCCGGGCACTGAGGATGGCTCCATGGCCTCTGCCTCAGGCACCAGAATGACTCCAGCCACAGTGGAGCAATGCCCCAGATGGGCTGAGCCTAGTGGACATGCTGGTTGGATCCCAGTCGGGTGCATGCAGGAGTCTGTCTGACTGCCTTCTTGCTTCTAGCTTTGGAAAAATACAAAAAAAGTCAGTAAAACAAAAAGCTAGCAAATGCTGTGGGCTGATATTCATTCTACAATATGTATTATCACTATTTTCCACAGTAATAGAAGATACATATCAAATAGAGAATGCGTATACCAGACTCTTTGAAGTTAGGTATAGCCACGTGTCCATAACTCATTAATGGAAGTGATGTGAACAACTTCCAGAAACCCACTCACATTCAGTGCTCACAAAGCTACTGACTTATCCGAGTTTCCTAGAATCAAAGGTGTCTACCTCACCAGCCTCATTCTCCTTTGTTCCCCGTCTCCTTCTCTCTGCACAAACTCTGCACAAACTGGCTTTTCCTTTAGCACTCTGCCATCTTGGCTGCCTCTCCTCTTCTCCATGTGGCCTTTCTCTGCTCTCTGCTCTAATGATAATCTCAGGAACCAAGAGAGAGCAAGGTCCTTGTCTGCCCCACTTTATAGTGCAGAAATCAAAACCTTTAATCCAATATACAAAATAGGGAAGTCTCTAATACAAAGTCACTTATCTGAGGCATGATGGGATTGTACCACCCCACATCAAAAAGGGTGGTAAAGGCTTAGTCCTAAAACCAAGCACCAGGCTACAAGGATCCTGCCTGCCCACAGCCCACCCCCAACATACATTAATATCACCTGGGCAACAGGCTTCCATGTGGGCAGCGCCATCTTTAACAAAGTGAGCATAATATATTTTATCTGCCCAACAGAGGGGCAGGCTCCCTGTTCTCTGAGAAGGAAGAAATGAAAAGAGTATAAGGGAAAGGAGCCAGCTGGGGTAACCGAGTCAGCCAGTGATAAATTATCTATATCCCATAGTTATAATACAAAACAAGAACAGCAATATCTGTAACTATAGCCAGTGATCTAGAAACCTGTTGGGCAGATAAAATATATTATGCTCACTTTGTTAAAAATAGCGCTGCCCACATGGAGGCTGTCACCAGGTGATATTAATGTGTGTTGGGGGTGGACTGTGGGCAGGCAGAATCCTTGTAGCCTGGGGCTTGGTTTTGGGATTAAGCCTTTCTCACCCTTTTTTTTTTTTTTTTTTTTTTTTTTTAAATGATTGATCTCTTCAATCTTTTTTTTTTTTTATAAGTTTTTTTTTAATATTTTTAAATTTATTTTATTTTATTTATTCATTTATAGAAAGGAGAGAGAGGGAGAGGAGAGAGAAAGAGAGAGAGAGAGAGAAGGGGGGAGGAGCTGGAAGCATCAACTCCCATATGTGCCTTGACCAGGCAAGCCCAGGGTTTCGAACCGGCGACCTCAGCATTTCCAGGTCGACGCTTTATCCACTGCACCACCACAGGTCAGGCTTTCTCACCCTTTTTGATGTGGGGTGGTGCAATCCCATCATGCCTCAGAAAAGTGACTTTGTATTAGAGACTTTCCTATTTTGTATATTGGATTAAAGGTTTGGATTTCTACACTATAAAATAGGGGCAGAGCTCTTGATTCCTGAGATTAATATTAGAGGAGAGAGCAGAGGAGAGCAGAAAGAGGCCATGTGGAGTAGGCCAGGAGAAGCAGCCAAGATGGCGGAGTGTTGAGTGAGAAGTGAGTTTGTGCAGAGTTTGTGCAGGGAGAAGGAAGGAGATGGGAAACAGAGGTGAATAAAGTCTGGTGAGCTAGAAACCTTTGATTCTAGGAAACTCGGATAAGTCAGTAGCTTAGTGAGCACTGAATGTGAGTGGGTTTTGGAGCCCAGTTTTTTGCTTGCCCACCGGGTGCAAGCTAGGATTAAAGACTATGGCCCACCAGTTTTTGGCTCCATTGTTTCTTTACCGACTGTCCGAATCCAATGTGAACCTGCATGGGCCAGGAGACGGCTGTGATGGCGGCCCTGGTTTCTGGCTTTACAAAACCCTTTCCCCCTTTATTACCCCACTGAAACTCTTCCTCCTATCTCCTTGAGTTCTAGGAAACCTTAAGCAGAGAAATCACATGCTCATTGCTTAGATACTGCAAAGGTATATAACCTGTAAGAGAATTAGCTTTGGGGAGCCCGTGTTTTGGAGCTACAAGCCCCATGTGCTCCACTGGCTTAATAAATTCTACTTCCTTTAATAATTGAATTATCTGAGTGTCTATCCTCCATCGGGTTACTTCCTGCAACACTGTAGTGACTCAGAAAGTTATTTCCTAGAATGTAAAAATGTCTGAATTATTATTGTTCTGGTGAGGGATTTATATGCAGTGAAAATTAGAGGACAACAGTAATTTTAAAGTAAAAAGAACTTGTTTTTAAAAGAATGTTTTAATTTTGTTTATAATTCTCCAAAGCAATTTATAAAAATTCTGTAGTTTGTTTTGGTGTGTGTTGGGCAGATAAAATGTATTATGCTCACTTTGTTAAAGATTATGCTGTTGCCCAGGTGATATTAATGTGTGTTGGGGGTGGGCTAAAGGCAGGGAGAATCCTTGTAGCCTGGGGCTTGGTTTTGGGATTAAGCCTTTCCCACCCTTTTTGATGTGGGGTGGTACAATCCAATCATGCCTCAGAGAAGTGACTTTGTATTAGAGACTTCCCTGTTTTGTATATTGGATTAAAGGTTTTGAATCTACACTATAAAATAGGGGTAGAACGGGAGCTTGCGCTCTTGGTTCCTGGGATGATTAGCATGAGAGAGCAGAAAGAGGCCATGTGGCCAGGAGAAGCAGCCAAGATGGCGGAGTGCTGAGATGCCAGTTAGTGCAGTTTGTATCTGGGATAAGGAAGGAGATGGGGAACTGAGGAGAACAAGGCTGGTGAGCTAGAAACCTTTAATTCTAGGAAACTCGGATAAGTCAGTGGCTTTGTGAGCACTGAATGTGAGTGGGTTTTGGAGCCCAGTGTGTATTTTTGCTTGCCCGCCGGGTGCAAGCTAGGATTAAAGACTATGGCCCACCAGCTTTTGGCTCCGCTGTTTCTTTACCGACTGTCCGAATCCAATGCGAACCTGCATGAGCCGGGCTGCTGTGTTGGCAGCCCTGGCTACTGGCTTTACAGTGTGTATATTGCCTAGATTGCACTAAAGAAATGTTCTTACTCTGTTTCTATTAAACGGCTATTTTTTTTTTACTGTTTCTTAAATTTTAACTTGTATGGTTAATATTAGTTGCCTTGTCCATCATCATTATTGAGAGATAAAATGGCTACTCAGCCACCATCTTTCTTAATAACAATGTGGGCCTGAAAGAGGAAGAAGGACTTGCCTACTCAGTAATCCTGCTAACCTCCCCTGTAGCTTGATGCTGATAAGGGAGGATTGAATTAAGGTGCAAACAATTTTGAGGAACTGTGGTGCCTGTCCCAACCACAAACAGAAGAAATTATCTTGCAGCTGCCTTTGTCCAAGGCCCTTTGATGAATCCATTTAACCCCTGCCCCATCTCTCCCTCAGGGCTAGCACCCTTTGCTAATCTCAGCCCACCAACACCCAGGAGTTTTTAAAATAAACTTTCCTTTGGGAACACACTAGCCTCCTGTTTTTGGTTTAGCCAGGAGCTTCTGCCTTTCAATGATCTCTCTATTACTCTAAAAAAAGTTATTTCTAAAGATTTGAAGTTCTTTGTCAACTTTGTTAAAAAACAGTTTCTAGATAAAAAGACAACTATAGATATTTTTGAAATTTTTATTTTATGTATAATTTTTCTTAAAATATCTTTTATCATTAATGTGTAGAATATTTTGTTGTTTGGAATGTAATCATTATTAAGGACACTAGAGAACTACATCTTTATTAATGATAGTTGACGTAGCTTTCTTTCTATACCTTACTGAACTCTCAACTTTCCTGTCTTCAATTATCTTTTTTACAAAACCTGATATTTTATAGAGCATGATTTTCTGCCATGCATTTTAGTTTATTTATTTTTGTCTTGTGGTTTCTATCAGTCAGGATGGGTGATGTTATGCTTTGAAAACAATCAACTTACAATCTTAGGTTAGAACAAGTTAAAACAACAGAGTTTTTTACTCATGATACAGGTTTAGTGGAGGATGTCAAAGGTCTCAACTCAATAGTCACTCTGGGATACAGGCTGATTGAGGATCCAGATTAACTCACCCTTCCAAAATCTCAGGGATGAGGGAAAGAGGATGTCTTCTTAAAGATTCATCTCAGCAGTGACATATGTGTATGGCCAGTATCCACAGCCACCATCACAGCCGCCTGGCCCATGCAGGTTCACATCCAATTCGGACAGACAGTAATGAAACAACAGAGCCAAGAACTGCTGGGCTATTAGCTTTAATCCTAGCTTCACCTGGCAGGCAAGAAATACAGTGGGAAAACACTTCCCTTTTTATTCAGGGCTCCCAAAGCCACTGACTCATCTGAGTTTCCTAGAATCAAAGTTTCTACCTCACCAGCCTTATTCACCTCTGTTTCCCATCTCCTTCTCTCTACACAAACTCTTCACAAACTGGCTTCTCCTTCAGCACTCTGCCATCTTGGCTGCTTCTCCTCTCCTTCACGTGGCCTTTCTCTGCTCTCCTCTCTAATGCTAATCTCAGGAACTGAGAGAGGGCAAGCTCCTGGTCTGCCCCATTTTATATTGTAGAAATCAAAACCTTTAATCCAATATATAAACAAGGAAGTCTCTGATACAAAGTCACTTATCTGAGGCATAATGGGATTCCTATAAGAGTGCACCACCCCCTATCATGCAACAGTCAAGGATGTGGGAAAAAGCTTAGTCTTAAAACTAAGCCTTAGGCTATAAGGACCCTGCCTGCTTACAGCCTATCTCCCTCACCCAATGCAAACTATAAGCAAGCAAACATATATGTCATATTTACACACATATTTGACCAACAACATGTTACTTCACATTTTCTTTGTCAAAGTAAATCAGAAGGCCACAGAGCAGTGAGGTATAATCCTCCAACAAATGGAGAAACCAAGTAATTGTGAAGAGTAGCATCATTTACCAAAGTCTTGGCACAGATATGTCTAGACCTTGAGGAATGTTTGATGGTATAGAAATAAGATAAATTCACTGATGTAAGTTTGCAAAAGAATATTTCAAGAAGATGAACTGGTTGATTTAAACAACTACCTGTTAACTAAAGTGATGAGACTTTGTGGGGAAGTGGGATTCATATTTTAGTCCCATTCTGGAGGGGAATGGGGTTTGGTAAAATGAATTTGGGAACTAGACCTCTGGATCTAGGTAGTTAACTTCAATCTTAGTTTAAAAGACAGTAAACAAGAAAAATAGTAAATATATTTATCTAATTAAATGACTTCTCTTTGGAGTAATAGAATAAACATTCTCTATATTGTGCCTAAATTTTCTAGCCAAATCAATCAATCAATAGATTTCTATATGACAAGAGTTCTACAGTTCAAAAACAATAAATTCTTGGTAACTAGTGAAAATGTTGTAAATTTAACCTTTAAGGAAATGTTCCTGAGTACTAAATTATCTAATCCATAACCATGTCTATTTAGTTCATTATTTTCAAAACTTTCCATGTGATCACATTATAGTCATTAAATGCTGTAACTTTCCTTTGAAAAATGTTGGGTAAATATAAATGCTACCATTTATTGGGTGCCCACTATATATCAGGGACTATCAATTAATTATTTTGAATTCTCACACAAAAATAAAATATTATTCCCATTTAGGATAAAAATGAGATTAAGGAAGTTATTTTTTTCTAGATTTTCTAGCTAGTCAATGAATTTTTCAGATTTAAGCTTGTCTGCCTGATGTCAAAGTCAGCCTTCTTTCTTCTGTGTCCTATTGCAGCTTCCCACTAAACTATATAAAAACTACGATGCTGTATTTTCTTTGCATATTTTTCTTTTGAAGTTGATGTTCCTGACAGTGTGATTAATCAAACTTTCAGCCAACATGATTTGTTCCTAAAAGAATGTGAAGGTTGGGTGACTTGTTCAGGTTATTCACTGAGCTCTTTCCTTTTTGTTCTGTATACTGCCATAGTATGTTGAGGGTAATTGTTTCCTCCAATAGATTTTCACACTTTCTACTACTGCAGTAGTCTACAAAAAATAGTTCTATATGGAAAGATATATGAAGATGCATCTCCTTAAAAGACCAGTCCTACTCTGTTTTGACAGGTAAAACGAGACCCAAAAACCTGTTTCACTTCCTTTTTATTTTGCTGTCCTAAAGCTTAACACTGTGGGAGATTTTGAGTAAAATAAATACATACTTCTACCATATAAAGGAGAGAACTAATCCACTAATGTTGGTATTTTAGTCTTCTCAGTGTGCCAAGGCTGTAATTCCTCTTTGTCATCTACCTTTTTTTTTTGGAAAAATAAATTCTTGGTTATCCACATGACATTAAAATATCAGTTTAAAAACCTCAGGTCTTGAAAATAGTGATAAAACAAGACATTAAATGGAAACGATGTTCGCAATGAATATTTTCAACAAAGAACCTAAAGAAAATTTATACTGAGTATCTATAAATCAATAAGTACAAGATGAATGCAATAGAGTAATGGATAAAAGACTGATAACTACTTCACAAATCATTATATCAAAAAGAGCATTCTTATTTCATTAACTTTCAGGAAAATAAGTGCTGAAGACAACAAATATTAGGGGAGGCAGTCAAGAAGATGGGACTGCATATTGACCACTAAGCTGAACCTGGCAATTGGAGGCTTCATACCCTCTCCCCTGTTTGTGGAATGAACACTCTGCTTGTTGTTTTCCCCTTAGTGGGAGTTGTTCCAAAGACATAGTATTGAGAGAGTGAGGTGTTGTTGAGACATCTGGACTGAATATTTGACTAAACTCAGTGATGGCTTCTATATAAACCTTTAGATTCTGGTGGGAGGGTGTGAAGAGGAGATCTACACTTCTAGCAGCCATCCAAGACAATCCTTAGATGTAAGTTCCCTTGCTTATTAAAACTGCCACCTATCAATCTGGAGTAACTTGCCTGTTTCTTAGGCCTCTTTTTTCCCTTTGTGTGGGGAGGCCAGTTTGCAAACCAACCAAGCAACCAACCAACAAACCAACAAAGAAAAAACCCACACTTGACAACTAGTATTAACCAGAATGTGGTATACTTATGACTATCATATACTGATGGTGAGAAAGTGGTCTAAGCATTCAGGAAAATTCTGTGTCAGTATTTACTAAAGCTGAGTATATGAACCAAATAATTCCAGTCCTAGGCATATTCTCCAAAGATACATGTTCAGGAGTTTATCAGAGGACATAGACTAGAATGTTCAGAGCAATGTTATTATAATGGTGCAATGATAAAACTCCCAAATACCCATCAACCATAGAAAGGATAAATAAATTGTGATATATTAATACTTTACAATGAGAGTGAATGAACTATAACCACATACAATAATGTGGTAAATTTCACAAACATAATCTTGAGTGTTTGCAAGCCAGGCAGAAAAGGATAGACATTGTGTGTTTCCATTTATACAAAATTAAAAAACAGGAAAACACTCATGTATAGAAATCAGAATATTGGTGACGTTGAGCAATGGAAAATAAGAAGACAAGTAGTGAGATAACAATGGGATGCTAGTAATATACTATTTATTGACATGGATTAAAGTTAACAGTTCTGTTTACTTTGTGAACACTCATGAAGCTATAAACTTATGATATAGGCATTTTTGATGTTATACTTCAACAAAAATGCATTTAATGCCAGGTGTGCTTTTTCTATCTTCTTGAAATATTATAATTTCTTTGATCTGCCCACCTATACAAAATATACTCTTGGCCAATCCTTGACCCTTAGATGAGGTACACTCAAGGAACATAAGCAGGTTTAAGTTGGCTAACCTTCATTAGAAATTAATTAGTATGAGTCAAATGTAAACAACCTCTACACTATATCACACCCTTGAGCCACTCTTTATGAATATGAGTAATTGAGAATTGTTTATCTACATTTTTTTGTTGAAGAGATTCTTAAGTAATATTTTTATTAAGTAGGTAGAAGAATTAATTTTGTTTGTAATAAAATACTGATCCCAAGAATTTTTAACCTGTACTATTTTTTATCCTCATTGTTCTATATTTTCTCTATCTCATTCTCCTTTTGCAAAAAAAATTTCTGTTCACATAATGGATTTCAGACCTTTTTAAAAAAATTCAGATCCTCTGATATTTATTTTGATTTGGATGTCATTTAGAGTGTTTGCAATGAAAGAGATTTTCTATATGCTTTTCTAATATTTAGTATCAGTCAGTGCCACTAGACTGGTGTACCCTTGTTTTTGTCTTTCTTTTTGATGAATTCCATAAGAATATATAAGATGCATAAATGTGCATTTAAAAAATTAGTTTTAAATATTAGGTAAAGCTGTTAAATTTAGAGACCAGGTTTATTTACCTAGATGGAAGTAATAGTCTTGTATAATTTTAAATATGATGAGTTTTGTGTGGCCATTAAAAATCTGATACAGGTGGTAATTAAAGAAACCCATTTGTGATCTTCATATTCATGTAAAACAAAATGACAGTATCAAACTACTACCCAGATGGGGTCTTCAAAGACTCTGATTATACTTTAGTGCATCTAGGGCATTCAAATATGCATAAAAACTTTGTTCTTTTTTTTGTGACAGACAGACAGAGGGGCAGATAGGGGCAGACAGACAGGAAGAGAGAGAGATGAGAAGCATCTTAGTTGTTCATTGATTGCTTTCTCGTATTTGCCTTGACTGAGAGGCTGCAGCAGAGCAAGTGACTCCTTGCTCAAGCCAGTGACCTTTGGCTTCAAGTCAGCAATGTTGGGCTTCAAGCCTGCAACCTTTCGGCTCAAGTCAGTGACCAGGGGGTCATGTCTTTGATCCCACGCTCAAGCCAGCAACCCTGCGCTTAAGCTGGTGAGCCTGTGCTAAAGCCAGATGAGCTTGTGCTCAAGCCAGTGACCTTGGGGTTTTGAACATGGGTTCTCTGCATCCCAGTCCGACACTCTATCCACCGTGCCACTGCATAGTTTTCATGGTTAGGCACATGAACTCATATTCATTTTTACCGATGCTCACAGAGATGGAAATGAAAGGAGCAATTTTTTTTTTTTGGTGGGGGGAGTGGGTGAGTATAATAAAGCAGTGGTCTGCAACCTTTTTGGGGCCACGGACCAGTTTAATGTCAGAAAATATTTTCATAGACAAGCCTTTAAGGTGGGACAGATAAATGTATCATGTGACCGAGACAAGTGTCAAGAGTGAGTTTTAGATGGATGTAACAGAGGGAATCTGGTCATTTTTAAAAATAAACATCGTTCAGACTTAAATATAAATAAAATGGAAATAATGTAAGTTATTTATTCTTTCTCTGTGGACCAGTACCAAATGGCCCACGGACCAGTACCGGTCCATGGCCCAGGGGTTGGGGACCACTGTAGTAAAGTATTATTGGTAATTATATATTTTATGCAGATGTTAGTTTTGGCATTTTCTCCCTATACCCCTTCAAACTCACCCAAGTTTAAAGTTCTTTTGTTTTTTTTATTGAATTTATTGGGGTGACATTGGTTAATAAAATTATATAAGTTTCATGTGTATAATTCTATACTACATTATCTGTATGTTGTATTATATGTTCATAATCAAAGAGAAAGGTGACTATCTCATGTCCACACCCAGATGACTAATTGTTGCAGCTTCTTTATGTGTCCCTCACCTCTTCTGTGGGCCTCTGATCATATGGCCCTTTCTTTTCACTATCAGATATTTAAGGGTGTGTTTGTGCCAGACTAAGCTGAAAAATTGGCTGTAAAGAATTTCCTACTCATTACCTTGTACACAGGACTTTCCCATCTCTCTCTAGCCTCCATTTTGTCCTCATTTGTTACTGTCAAGACTCTTCTCCATTTCAGGCTGGTCCCAACTGCACCCTCCACTTCTTTTATCTATCTATCTATCTATCTATCTATCTATCTATCTATCTATCTATCTATTTATTTTGTGTTGAGCAACTCAGATAGGTCTTAGTTTCTCTGTCCTTTTTCAATCTAGGCCCTGGGGGCCTCAGCACTAAAACCCAAGTGGACTGCTAAGGAGTTTTGCTAAACAAAAGGCCAACTACTTCAGAGAGTTATTATGCTTCTTCTTTGGAGGCATAAGTGGTTTTAGTCATTTCTATTTTGGCCCCATCTGTTAGAAATATATGAACATAAAATGTCACAGAGGAATCTTTGCCATTCCCTTCTCACGGTTATTGGTATCACTAGATACTCTGCCATTGCATAACTAGGCAGTCTTTTCTTCCATTTGCGAGTTTGCCCACATGCAGCTATCTTGAATTGAGTTGTGACTGACATCCATGAGGAGGTGATGCCTTCCACCACCTGTTAGTGCCAAGAAGCAGGCTCAGAAAAATGAAATGACCATAAATGTTTTGGGGGATGAAAAATAATCAATAAAATGCCAAATTTAACATCACCAAAAAAGGTTTTTATTTCAGGTAACTAAATTATAAGATTATTTCATTTGTCCTGTATTTGTATTTAACTTCCAAATATCACTTAAAGCTGGCACATTCCTCTTCTAAGTCAATGATTCTCGATGGCTGAGTCAGATGAAATTCAGACTCTCATGTCTATGTGAGTACGTGTACTTATGTCATATGTGTGTGTGCTTGTTTATGCATGTGCATATTTGGAAAAGCTCTCCCTGTAGCCTGCCCCCACAGCAATTTAATTCACTCCTTTTTCCAGTCTTACTAAGAATAACTGCTCTAAGCAAGCATTACAAAGTAGTTAGCTATGTGATCAATTTCTTTTAAATTATGTTCACTGATCACTTTTTGGCAATTTTGTTGCAAAATATTAATATCATTGCTGATACTGCTTTTACTACTATTAATTATTATATTGATACCCTTCACTGGCTACACTTATCTTTTAAAAGCAAATACACAAAGAAAAAGAACAATTATATAATCTTACAATTTTATCAGTCTCTCTGATAATGACAGTTAAATTTTTTTTCTTTGAATACATAAATTCATATATGGAGAACAAATTTCAAAAAGTACAAGAAGGTATAGAATACAAAATAAGTTTTCCTTCCATTTCTGTTCCCATTCAGTTTTCTTCCTCAAAGGAACAATTGTTTTTGTTCCTTTCTCCCGTAAACTTTTTATACCTGCATACTCATAAGCATCTATTTTTCTATTTGTCTATGTTTTGATTATCTAGTGATTTTAACTATCATCTACGGATCTTAGAAAACATTCCAGAGCAGCACTTTTAAAATTATTTCAAAAATTCTATTGTAGGGTTTTAATAAACTTATTTAAAAAACCCATTACTAATAGACATTTGATTTCTTTCCAATCATTCATATATCACTTTACATATGTACAAGTACATTGGTATGATAAATTCCTAGAAGTGCAGTTTGAGTATGTTGAATTGCTCTCCAGAGAGATATACCAGTAAGTGCTATCTAAACTGTGGACCTCATACAGAATGTAACCTGTAAGTTATAATTATTGTAATTTTATCTTCACAATTCTTCTATAAAGTATGTACTATTTTCCTAAAATAAAATGAGCTTGGACTGCTTGCTACTCCATAATCCCACAGGCTCCCAAGTCAGAAGCAGTTTCAAACATAAACATCTCTCTGAAAGATGCAGAAGAAACTGTGTTTTGAACTTGAAAGAAGGCTACTCAAGGAACATCCCTGAAATATATTGCAGTTTTACTATTCCTTAGGTGTACAGAAAAAGTATATTTGGATGTTTATATTTTATTGATGATAAAACACACACAAAAAATTTCTGGAGTTTTACTGTTAGAGAACATCTCTCTTCCTCATCTATAAAATAAAAGATTAGACTAAATTATCTGTCAGAGTTACATTTTAAACATAAATAGATCACTTAACATGACCAAATGTGAGCTTTTCAAACATTAAGCCCAGGATAAAAAAATATTTTTAATTTTACGCCACCTCCCCCATTTTATTTTGGTTTAACACTTGAAGGGGTAAAGACTGTACATGTTTATCAAATGCTGAATCTAAAACACACAATAAAAAGACATAACAGAAACAGACTCATAAATAAAATGTTTTCATAGTGGCTAGTTGGGAGGAGCATTAGAGGAATTGGTGAGAGAGATGAAAGGATTAAGAATTGGTGGTTACAGAACAGTCATGAGGATGTAAGGTACAGCATAGGGAACAGTCAATAATATTTTAAAAACTATGTATGGTGACAGGTAGAAGATTGATTCAGATGATCACTTAAGACATATAATGTCTAATAACTGGGGTATACATCTGAAACTAATATATTGCATGTCAACGGGAATTGAAAAATTATAAAAAAAAGACTAAATAAAAAACTACACACCTTCTAGATTTGGTAGATTTGATGTTTTTCTCTTTTTGGATAATGTAGTATAATTCTCTTCCAGTAGGGTCATATTATTGCCCTGTACTTCATATGTGAAATGGGTAAGTAACCAAGAGAATGATTTAGAGAGAAGAGAATATTTGACTCCCTGAATTATCTGGGCACCACAACATACTTTCCATGATGTTGCTGTAAATGATATGCATTTATAGAGGTGGCATTTAATTTGTCATGGCATATGTGCTTTGAAAAAAAATGCTGATAATTGTGTGATTGGTTCTTTTGAATGTTCCAAGAAAGGGTTACAGACTGAGTTATTCAAAGTACAGCTGTGCTTCCACAGATTTTTGCAAAAACTGTTTCTACTTTGTCTTCTCTCCATTTTTTTTTTTTAAATTAGGGCTTAAAAAGTAAGTACTGGTTTTGGAAGAGAAGTAAAGTAAAGGTCAGAAATGATTCTCCTTTGCTTGGTCTTCTTAATTTTGGAACCCCCTTTATGAGAAACATTCACAGAAAATAACTTTAATCATTTCACTCCTCCTTCCTTCCAATAATATGAAGTAAAGTAACTGTGAATTTTACAGACTCAAGTTGATACTGTAATTTTTCTATAGTAGACATATTTTATTATTTACCAATCTCTTAATTAATTAACTCATTAATTTCCAAAGTAAAGAATTGTTTCCTATGTCAGAAATAAACCCATGTGTTAAAAGAAAAGCATTTTGGCAATTTGTTTAGATTTATAAAACACCTTGCATGGTTACTAGGTAAGTAAGTTTTTTTCTGATTTAATTTCATTAGTTTTTTAGACTCTCAATAAATTCAGGTCATTGAAGAAATTATAGGTGGAGATAATGAAAGTCTAGAAGTAAAATAAATAAAAGCTCAACACACCCAGAAACCCAAATCAGAAACAAGGAATAAAAAAATCTTTCTGTTGCCTTTAAGTTAAACAATCTATTTTTCCTGTAGATCTCTCCTAAACGGAAATCTGCCTTCAGAAATTAAAAAAAATAGGAGATTTACTTCTAATCTTCTTTATAGATGTTTTATATTTATGAGAATTAGCTTATATTAAAAATATTCCATATGCATAAAGAAAAATCAATTACTTAGGCTAATCACTTCCTTTCCTCCTTCTGATTCTATAGTCCTCTGAAAAATCTTAGACCTTAAGAAAAATCTCTGGGTTCAGAAGGCAAGAAAAAAAAATATCTGGAAAAAAGAAAAGCAAGGATGATTTTAACTGAGGGTGGGGCAGATGGGGGTGGTATCGGACAAGGCTTAGTAAAACATAAACTTGTATCCTCACTCAGCCAAAAGGGGCACTCCTCTTCCTTCCTTCCCAATGAGAAACGCAATTTTCACAAACTCTAAGGAAAAAGCTCAACTTGAATTAGAAAAGAGAATCAACAGATGTTAGCACTGAGATGACACAAGTGTTGAAACGATCTGATGAGGATTTTAAAAAAAAATTATAAAAATGCTTTAAAGAACAATTATAAACAGGTTTGATAAAAAATAAAAGAATAAAAATCTCAGCTAGGATACAAAAATAACATGGAGACAAATTGAAATTTTTAAACTAAATAAGTAGAGTAACAAAAAAAAAGAGATAAGAAAAAGAAAAAGAAAAGAAAAGAGAAAGAATACATGAACACTAAGACAAATAATGATAGAAGTTACCCAACGTGAAAGAAAATAAATGGGAAAAATGAATGGAGCCACAGGCACATTTAGGACTATAACAAAGAGCCAATATTTATGTTCTTGGAATCCCAGGAGGAGATTCTAAGGAGAAAGAATGTAGGGCTGGAAAAGTACTAAAATAAATAATGGCTTAAGTTTCCCAAATTTGACACAGATAAGAACCTAAAGATTCAAAAAGTTGAATAAACCCTAAATGTTATTACCCAAAGAAATCCTGGCCAAGACACATCATGATCAAACTCCTGAAAACTAAAGACCAAGGAAAAACTTTAAAAGCAGTGGCAGTTAAGGTAAGTGACAACTTATCTACTTGGGAAAGGAATTTTAATAAAAAAGGAGTTCTCATCAGAAACCAAAGAGGCCAGAAAAAGTGTCACATTTTTCAAGTGCTGAAAGAAAATAACCGCCAGCTTAGAATTCTGTATCTGTTGAAAATATCCTCCAGGAATAAATGAAAATTAAATAATTTTCGGATGGAGAAGATTTCTGCATGTCACTTGTACTAATAAAATATTAATATTAATATTGGCAATTTCATAGCCAAAAGGTTGTGAAAGTTATTTATATATAATGTAAAACCTAGAAAAACTACTAAAACATTGTACATAAAGATATACCTGTACTCAAAAACACTGTAGCTAAATTAGGATAAAATTCTAAAATTTAAGTAAATATTAAAGAAAAGCATTAAAATTATTCATGGACTTAAAAAAATCTTATTTATTTATTTATTCATTTTAAAGAGGAGAATATCTAGAGAGAAAGGGGGTAAGAGCAGGAAATATCAACTCCCATATGTGCCTTGACCAGACAAGTGCAGGGTTTCGAACCGGTGACCTCAGCATTCCAGATTGAGGCTCTATACACTGTGCCACCACAGATCAGGCTATTCATGAACTTTTAAGAAGGTAAAATTTATTCATGCATTACTAGAAATAATCAGTCCATTATTTCACTCTCTTCTTAAAATCTAATTGAGGGGTGTTGCAAAGAGCCAGTGAATATTTATCTGACATGGGAAAGGCAGTAGGTAAGTTTTGGAGCTGAGGTCACTTGGGGCCAGAGGATTGACTTGCGGCGAACTGTTGGAGTGAGGTGCTTAGTGAAGATTGAGCATGACCCTAAGCAACGAAGGAGCTGGATTAAGGAAATTAAGAGATGGAAAAGGAGCACCAAAAAAAATGTAAGCAAGAGAATTTTGCTTATTTTAATTTTTTTGTCCAGCACAAGCCCTTCATCTAAGTTGTGATTTCTTCTTGTGTCTCCTGTATCATCACCCGTATCTTCTACTCTCTGGACTTAAAAATATGTACATTAAATCATATAATAGGCTAAGTAGGTTATGAAGAGAGTGTACCTGGCTGTCATGGAAGCATTACTTTTTTATAAAAATTATTAGGCTATATAAATTTTGAGACCCAAACACAGATTGAGCACTTATTTTTGGACCAGCCTTTTTGTAGTTGGGAATGGTTTGGTTCTGTTGAGATTGATGTTCAGCACTAATGTTCAGAGAACGTCCATCATGAAATTTATCAGCAGGCAAGAAACAGCTAATTTATTTAGCAGATTATAATGAAAAGTTCAGCCAAAGATGCTTTTCACATACCGAGCCAATAGCTGCAGGGTTCTGTAATATATTAAAAGGACAGTCAAATCTCGATTTTGGGATCCAAGGTTGCAGGGAAGGCCATCCTTTGCATTAAGTGAAGCGAATTCTTCTGTAGTCTAAATATGAGGAGAGACTAGAGAAACACAAACACACCTCTTATGAGGCCAATTATTCTTTTAAAATTACATTGTCCACACAGTCTTTTCAGTAACAAAGATACACAATGACAGAGAATAGCTTTAATTTTCACTTTTTTTGTTCTTTCCTTCCTTTCACCCTTTATCTCTTTTTTTCTAAAGAAGTGGCAACACCATTCTTTTAATTTTCTTGCCTTTTTATAAAATTAAACAAGTATTTTCTTGAACTTAATCTATAAAAAAAGAACTGCATATATAGTATAATCTGTCTATGTTGAAGTGCACTTATTTTCCAGCTATTGTAAATGATGACTGACCAATAAATGCTATTGCTATTGTTTTTTAAACCAAAATAAGTTTTCTACATTAATTTTATTTGACTGCAGTTCTATATATCAGTATAATTACATATTTATTTTCTATTTCAGTCTTGCTTCTCTGTTTGAATTGCACAGTGCTAGAATAAAAAGCAATAAAGAAAAATTGGAATATAAGATATTATTGTTATTTGTGGCCTTAAAGTCATTAAAAACCCCACAATTTTAGATATACAATTACTATGAAACTAAGCGAATTACTTTAGAACATAAATGACCCTTTGTCCGGCATATCTGAGAAGTCCAAATGTGTAATTAGTCCTACGTAGTTTCAAAATAGGAACCTTTCAAATTGAATAGAAGAAAGGCATTTTCTTGACTAATGGGTGTGTGCTATTTTGGTTTCTTTCAGTATAGAACCAACCCTGAAGAAGTTCCAGGGCGTACCCTTGCATTTCCACTAACTCTTTAGGCACTAGTTCCTTGCTAGCTTTAGATTATGTTTGTGATTAAAAAAAAGAAACAGGTTATTCAGTAATTGTGCAGGACCAGACATCTTCGTGAGAAAAGGCTGGTCTTGTTTTGTACTGAATTACCTACGATGAAGTATCCCTAGTATCCTCAGAATATTGTCTTCAAATACTCTTGTGCACTCAGGCCAGTGTTGAAGAAGTGATTGGTAAGATATTCAAATGTTTTAAATGGAAGTATCCATTTAAATGGATGTACATTTGGGACAAATAACTATTTTCATACATTTTGAACAAGCTCATTCAATTCACAATGAATAATCACTAAAATACACTGCACAGTTGAACATAGTTGACCTTTGCAATGTTCAGGAGTATTAATATGGGAGAGGTCTATGGTACGATAAGAGCTAGAAAATGGAAATTATAGAACAATTAAAGAATGTAGTGAATTTTCACCTAACATGAGTGTTTTCATTTAAAAGACATTTCTGCATTTCATACTCCATTTTTGAAATATAAACTTTTAAAAGAAAAGGTATGCTAATGGTATTCTAATAGGTTGGCAGAGTGGAAGAAATGGGTTAAGAAGGTTCTCTCTATGTACATTGCACAAGAGTCTACATGTTCTACATTTTGTGTATGAAAGTATGGATTTGCTCTTGCTTGTTGACATGGAGTCGAGTCCTCTAAAGACTACAAGGAGGGGTTTTTCTTTCCTCATGCCAGACATTGCAATCTACTCATAGCAATTTTTCCTCACCTGAACTCCACCTAATAAGATGTCATGTTATGAATATGATTTATGAATATGATTTGAGTACTTCCCAAATCAGATGGAGTGGAAAACACGTGGATTCGTGAGTTAGTGAAGAAGAATTCATTAGCTTATGATACTGCTTTCTGTCCAAAGTCTTGTATTTAAAATGTTGAAATAACTTCAGCAGGACTCTGAGCTTTTGCTGTAGCTATTATAGCCATGGCACAAGTCACTCACACACAGTGGCACTGAGTTAGCAGGCGCATGGCTGCACCTCTGCTTACCCCATAGCACCTGAGCAGAGAGAAAAAGCTCTGTTTGATCACACTTTACCTTTTCTTGCTGTTGTAAGTTCTCTTTATATTTTCGAAAGTTAAGACCTACTTTTTTTCTGGGGTTAAACTCCTCGAGTGAGAAGTGCAATTATAGTGTAGCAATAGCATTTGGTTGTGCTACAAACACAACCAGACATTCCTTTCTCTTCCTTGCATAGGACTAGATATGTAATTAGTCTCTTAAAATAAAGCATAAGGTGCTATTTGGTTTTTTAACCATTACAATATGCACTAAATGAAATAGTGAAAATGGATGTATACTTAGAGCAACATTAACCTTTTAATTTTAAGTGACTAATTTTAATAAAATTGATTTTGTCATTTTTTTAGTTTATGCAAAGAAATATTTTGGGAAGAGATGTTTCATTTCAGACTAAGTCAACGACCTGACCATAGATGTAATATTAAACAATGTCTTGGTGCATATCTCATTTGAAATGAGTAAAAAAACTGGAAAATAAAAACTAATCCAAATCAGCTGATTTAAATTTGTCACCGTCCTTTAAGCTTACACCATTTGTTCAAAGAAAGAAAATATTACCCTGTGAAAGCATGGGTTTTAGTAAATATTGAACTATGATGTCCCGTTAGATAAGAGTATCTCTCAACCATGTTCAAAGACTCCAGTAACAGCAGTATCACTTTGCTTCAGAAATGTAACAGGCTATGGAATACTACTCAGCCATAAGAAACGATGACATCGGATCATTTACAACCACATGGATGGACCTTGATAACATTATAGTGAGTGAAATAGTAAATCAGAAAAAAATAAGAACTGTATGATTCCATACATAGGGATATAAAAATGAGACTCAGAGACATGGACAAGAGTGTGGTGATTACCGTGGGGGTAGGGGGAAGGGAGGTGAGGCAGGGGGTGAGGGGAGGGGAGGGGCACAAAGAAAACCAGATAGAAGGTGACAGAGGACAATCTGACTTTGGGTGATGGGTATGCAACATAATTAAATGTCAAAATAACCTGGAGATGTTTTCTCTGAAAATTTTTACCTGGATTTATTAATGTCACCCCATAAAAATTAATAAAATATGTAACAAGTGAACTGTAATTGTCCAGCCAAGGTTGGAATCAGTTCAATAGAAATATCACCCATGTTTATCCAATTGCAAATAATGTCAAGAGGTGAGATGTTTGATGAAGGGAATATGATTTTTCATCTATGAAATGCTATTCTCATTTGTTCTTTTAGGGGTATAGCTCTTAAAAGAAAAAAATAAACAAGACAAGCTAAGAAAAAAATCTTTATGCAAAGAAGACTATAGAAATGTCTTTTTAATCTAAGTTTAAAAAATTTATAAATCTTGATTGATAAATGTAAGTATCTCATTCATTTTTAGTTAACCACATGTAATAAAATGTACTGTTGGAGAGATCACGGGGTATTCTGTGATGAACAAGTCTCTGTTGATCAGTCACTTTGAGTGTGGTGGACTGAGAGCTTTTGGGTAGTCCCATTTCATTAACAACCCATGGGCTCCTGCTTACTTCCAGTCTTCCACCCAAGATTTAGTCCCCTGGTAGCCATGCAGAGTTATCTAGCTCTTCGAGCTTTGTAGTTCTCATGGAGTCCTTTTGGATATGTGCTCTCACAGGTAAATTTTTTATTTTACAAAATTCTGTGATTACAGATGATGCTACATTGATGAATAGAAAAAAAATAGGTGTAAATTTTATATAGGCAGTTAGCTTATTTAGTTTCACAATTAGGCACAATCAAATGTATTTTGTATGTGAGCTGTGATTAATATTCTATGACATTGAAGAAACACATTTTTAATATCTAATTAAAAATGAATTCAGTATTTGGACACATTTGGGAAGCTGAGGCCTACCTAATTGTATATAAGTATTTAAAAAATATTTATGATGTAAAAGACCACCTAGGCCATCTATATAGATCTGGGTTACTTTTTGGCACTTGATTATAAACACAGATTTAATTAACAAATCAATTGCAAAGAATAGATTAGAATTATACTGCCAATTTTTTTCTTTTAATCATTTCCAATTAACAATATAAAGCATTTAAAGTTTTATTATAATTGTTTGCTGCAGTTTTGAAGATGAGCTGTACTGACAGTGATTGTTAAGCTTTCTAACTGGCCTTGAGATAGAAACCCCACAGTAACTTTATCTTATAAGGTGGTGTGTGTGTGTGTGTGTGTGAGAGAGAGAGAGAGAGAGAGAGAGAGAGAGAGAGAGATGAACTATTCCTATTACCTTTTAAATAGCACTTAATTCTAGCAATCGGCACTGGCAGCAAAACAAAGCAAACCATAGAATGCCAAATGAGGAAGAAATATGTTCCCTAAATTTTTTTTTTTTAATAAATTTTTATTAATGGTAATGGGATGACATTAATAAATCAGGGTACATATATTCAAAGAAAACATGTCTAGGTTATTTTGTCATCAAATTATTTTGCAAACCCCTCGCCCAAAGTCAGATTGTCCTCTGTCACCCTCTATCTAGTTCTCTGTGCCCCTCCCCCTCCCCCTAACTCTCTCCCTCCCTCCCTCCCATGTCCTCCCTCCCCCCCACCCTTGGTAACCACCACACTCTTGTCCATGTCTCTTAGTCTCATTTTTATGTTCCACCAATGTATGGAATCATGTAGTTCTTGTTTTTTTCTGATTTACTTATTTCACTCCTTATAATGTTATCAAGATCCCACCATTTTGCTGTAAATGATCCGATGTCATCATTTCTTATGGCTGAGTAGTATTCCATAGTGTATATGTGCCACATCTTCTTTATCCAGTCTTCTATTGAAGGGCTTTTTGGTTGTTTCCATGTCTTGGCCACTGTGAACAGTGCTGCAATGAATATGGGGCTGCATGTGTCTTTATGTACCAATGTTTTTGAGTTTTGAGGGTATGTACCCAGATGAGAGATTGCTGGGTCATAAGGTAGTTCTATTCTTAATTTTTGAGGAACCACCATACTTTCTTCCATAATGGTTGTACTATTTTACATTCACCAACAGTGTATGAGGGTTCCTTTTTCTCCACAGCCTCTCTAACACTTATTACCTGTCTTGTTGATAATAGCTAATCTAACAGGTGTGAGGTGGTATCTCATTGTAGCTTTGATTTGCATTTCTCTAATAGCTAGTGAAGATGAGCATATTTTCATCTATCTTTTGGCCATTTGTATTTCTTCCTGGGAGAAGTGTCTGTTCATATTCTCTTCCCATTTTTTTTACTGGATTTTTTATTTCTTCTTATTAAGAGAGCACCCTAGAAAATAAATACTATAGGTGCATCTAGTTATTCCCATTCCAGAGTCAACATCCAATAACTGACTTTTTAAAAGTAATGTTATCACAGAAGTGAATTCTTTATCAGCTTTATAATTGAAAAAGTCTTCCAGGAGAAGTCAAAAGACCTGTATCTTGTTGGTGGGGAAAACATGCTCTCAGGCCAATGAGGGTGGAATTTCTCTGCAGGTCACGGGGTTGGGAAGAATTGGAAACTAATAAATGAATAAGTAACTCTCTTATAATGTTTGAAGGATGATATAAGAAGCATGGAACCCAGCTGTTGTATACTTTTTAAGACCAGACAAGAAGGAATAGACTGAACTTGAAGTAAGAATTGACAAAGAAGGTTCTTAAGTACTGGAAACACTTATGAAAGAAGGTTCTGTACTTGTCCCTTTACACAGACACACATGCTCAGCTGTTCCTCTTCGCTGATGAAAACCAAGCTGCAAGACCTTTTGAGGCCCTTCACAGTTTTATAGAAATTTGAAAACTAACTAAACTGGATTATGTGACTTTGTGAACAAAAATTCTGGTAAACTGTTCTGCATTTTCAAATTTAAAATCTTAAAATCTTTTCAGTCAGTAAGGATATGCATAGTATCCCTGAAAGACAGTCTTCAGAGCTTGTTACTTTTCTCTGTTGTGAGCCAAATAGAGAGTTTATAGTTAATATATAGACATCTGGTTGCTTGCAATTAAGCTCAGCCATTCATTCACCCATTCTTTTTATTCACATTCTTTTAAACATTTTTTTTGTAGCTGCTATTTAACTGATAGAGTTTGACTAATTTCAGTGAAAACCCCTAAAAATTTCCAAATACATGTAGATATATATACCTATATATATTTTTAATAAATTAAGATTATTTCTCATTTGTACACAGTTTAGCTCTTTGTCTTAGTTACTGTAGATGAGCCTGGAAAGAAATGGATGAACATTTAAGATTCTGTTACATAGTTTTGTATTCTAATTTGTTAACAAATTTTTAAAACATTGTCTATTTCACCAACTGACATTAAAAATAAGATTTTTACTTGGTGGATGCTAATTAGTGCTTTTCTCCATGTTAGAAATTAAGCTGCTTTCATTTTTTACTGTAATGATTAGTCCTTAGAATAACAACTTAGAAGGAGAGTTGCTAAGCCAAAGGATAAGAACATTTTTAATGCTTTTAAAGCTGCCAAATTGTCATTGAGAAATTCCATCAGGAGTATATAAGATTATTTCTTTCATTGCTCCCTAACCTGTATTGACTGTTAACAGGATTTAAGGTTTAGAATGACATTAAATGATTTCTGATTTAAATAGGACCAATAAAATTATTCATTTATAGACATGTTATCATAGGCATATGAAACAACCTACCAAGCTTTTAAATTAAATTTCTCAAAAACGTTTTTGATTTTATGTACTCCCCTACATTAACTAATTTGACAAGTATTAACTATGTATTTGGTAAGGCCCTGCTCTGTGCCAGGCTGTAACCACTATAAAAAATATCAGTGGTGAAATTTCTAGTTCTTCAGATCACTAAAATGTCCTTCACAGTTTACTGTACCAACTTTCCTAGAGTTCTTTCTGGATGCAGTCTTTCTTTTCACGTTCACCACTGTGATGGTTCATTTTAGGTGTTAACTTGACTTGGCCATGGGGTGGCCCGATATTTGGCCAAATCATTCTGCTGTCTCTGTGAGGATATTTTTGGATCAGATTAATGTTTAAACTGATAGACTGAGTAAAGCAGAGTGTTCTTCCTAATGCAGGTGGCCTTATCCAGTCAACTGAAGGTTTGAATTGAATAGAGCAAACAGGCTGACCCTCTCCTGAGTTAAAGGAAAATTTCCCTGTCTGACAGCTGTGAACTGGAACTACATTATTTGCTTTCCTGGTTCTCAGGTCTTCAGGTGTGGGTTAGACCTACATTGCTGGCTTTCTTGAGTCTTCAGTTTGCAGCCAACCCAATTTTGTGAGCCAATTCCTTATAATTAATGTGTTTTGTCTCTGTCTCTCTGTCTCTATAACCTCTATTAAAAGAATCAGTAGTGGAAGTCCTGGGTTCGATTTCTGGTCAGGGCACACAAGAGAAGCACCCATCTGCTTCTTTCCCCTTTCCCCTCTCCTTTCTCTTTATCTCTCTCTTCCCCTCCCGCAGCCAAGGCTCTGAGGATGGCTCCATGGCCTCCACCTCAGGTGCTAGAATGGCTCTGGTTTCCATGGAGCAATGGCTCAGATGGGCAGAGTATCGCCCCCTGGTGGGCATCCTGGGTGGATTAATGTTGGGCACATGCGGGTGTCATTCTGTCTGCCTCCCCCCACTTCTCACTTTGGAAAAAAAAAGTGAATCAGTAGTAAAATAGTCATGATCACTTAACAATGGGGATATGTTTTGAGGAAAGCAAAAATATAGTATAAGAAATAAAAAG
Organism: Saccopteryx bilineata; assembly: GCF_036850765.1. Taxonomy (NCBI): domain Eukaryota; kingdom Metazoa; phylum Chordata; class Mammalia; order Chiroptera; family Emballonuridae; genus Saccopteryx; species Saccopteryx bilineata. The sequence goes on from NC_089494.1 coordinate 81,458,253, forward strand.
TTGTACACCTATATAGGGCACTAATTATGAATGGAGCTTTCTGGATTAGGGGAATATCTGGGTGAGTCAGTCAGTGGGTGGTGAGTGAATGTGAAGGCCTAAGATATTACTGGACACTATCATCGACTTTATAAACACTGTCTTATAAGCCTTCCCTCTGCTTCCTTCCAATAAAGTAAGAAATAGAATGTCAAAGCTGTTAATATTGCTCCATAAACAGGGATGTGGGCTGGATTAATTAAAAATATTGAGGAGAAACTGGCTAGGTAATGCATAGATCACCAAGATAGTGACTGTCAGGAGGGAGTGAAAGGTGGGTTAAGGCTCACTAGAAATGGAGGAAAAGATAAAGAGACATAAGGTATTGTTACTATAATGTGACTTTAGCTATTGCATGTTGGACTAGTGGTAAATTTAAGGAACTTTGTGGTATTCATAAAAAAAGAGAGTATTTAACATGGAGAGGGTATTGAACTGAGGACTCAATATTTTGACTTTGGAAATTTGTTTTTAGTTCCACCGACCCTATTTGGCATAAAAGCTCTGGCATTGAATTGATTGAAGAAATAGAACCTAGCAATGTTTTATTATTTTTTAAAATTATTTTTATTTTTTTAGACTTCATTCTTTATTAGATACTGTATAAAAGACAACTGGTGATTACAACTTCAATTTAAGAGACCATTTAAACAAAAATAATGTCACAGCAAAGTGAGGCAGAAGGGACTTAACATATTTCTGAGGTGTTTTTTTTTCATGTGGCTGATGGAGAAAATATGGCTGATATGTTTGTTCCCAGCAAATCATTAAAGTTAGTAACACCTTGTGATCCAGTACTCTTATAACTTAGCAATGTTTTAAATCATTATGACCTTAAAATAGTTTCAAAGTACAGGGACAGGCTTCACGTTACCACAGAAAGCAAATATTAAAGTGGCAGTGGCACTTAATACTTGTTAAGGTAGCTCCCTTGGACCTATGTCCTTGTACAAGTCTTTAGGCCCTCAACACAGAATTTCCAGCAATGTACTCGGAAGACCATCAGGCTAGATCTGAGAGGGCAGTAGTGTCCCCTGACTGGTAGTGATGGAGGGACAGGCTGTGTGGGGCAGGTCAGTGGCTGACTGACTCGGATGTAATTTGTGTACTCAAATTTGAGGGGCTATGGGTTAGAGGGAATCTATAGCCATACCCCACAGATATTGCTTTCATTAAGGAGAAAAAGAATTTTCCTCCTCAACTATATATCTTTGTATTTTTACAGGATATTTAGCTTTGGTATAATCCTGTGAGCAACTGTTGTATATGACTGTAGATATATATATATCTCCTATTGGTTCTGTTTCTTTGGAGCACCCTGACTTTTACAACTACTATAACTAGAGTGATCTCTGAAAAAATCTAATTCTATTTCCCACCCTCTCCCTCCTTGAAATTACTCAGGCAGCTCCCAGTGCCTTGCTATACTAACATGGTTCCTTTCTGAGTTAGCCCCACTTGCCTAGTCTCACTTTTTTTGAACATCTCCCTTGTTTACTCCGCTGTAACCATGTCGTAGCAGTTCTATATCCTTGAGACTTGTGCCTTATTACCTCTCAGGGACCCTCTCATGCCATTCCAGTGTCTTAGTCATATTCTTACTGTCTTTCCTCTGCCTCTTTTGTTCATCCTTTATGTCTTAGCTTAGACCTATTTTCTTCTAGGAATCTCTTTCAATCCCTCTAGTTAAGGTGTCCCAGCGTCTTCTCCCTTGTCAGCGCTTACCGTACAGCATAGTTGCCTGTTTCCTTATCTGAATTTCCAATTAGCATGGAATATTTCTGCTATTTTTTTTTACCCTGGAATGCAGTTTCTAACACAGTACCTGGGCTCTTAATAGGCTCTCATTGAATAAATGAATGAAAGCATTTCATGAGATTTTAGGGTTTTCCTCATTTGCTACATGAAATCATTGAGGTTGGAAATGAATTATTTTTTATTTGATGAACCTGGTAACTCTTTGAACATACTGAGTCATGCTATTGATATTGCTCAAAACATTAAAAAAAATTTATTCCCAGATAATTAGCCCCCATCTAGTTGGTGGATTTTTAGGTTTAACAGTATAGTACATTTTGCTTTGCCAGTAATTCCTTTCCTATAACCATAATCTATGTCAGTGATTCTTAACTGGAGACAATTTTACCACCCAGAGGACATTGGCAATATCTGGAGTCACTTGGGCTTGGGGTTGGAGGTGTTGCTTGCATAGAGACCAGGGATACTGCTAAATATTCTTTTTTTTTTTAGTGTAGTCCCCATAGCCAGCATTCATCAGGCCCAACATATCTATGGAATCATGAGTAGGATACCCTACTCTGTGAATACAGAGACAGTTAAAGAAGAACAAGTTGTCCCATGTAATGGTCATGCTGTAATTGCTTGATACCTGTGGTCTTCTCCGGTTGTTATTATGTGACTAGTGAAGGAAAAACAAAGGAAGCGAACCAGGCAGCCAAATGATACTCTGTATTATTGAATGGGAGCTGTTTTGGTGCTGTATTTTAACTCATTAACATTTAAAAATTGTTATGCAGCAGAAAAATAATTATGTCCTTTTAACTGTTGAAACAGAATCCATTTTTCCGAGCATACTTTTTTAAGGGCATATTGCTAAAACACCAACTGTTTTACAAGCACAGTAATCACATTGCTGTTGAGTTTACTGTGTTTTGTTAGGACACACTTTATACTGTGGAAAATGCATTTTAAAGTAATTCTTCTGGGCACAGTTATGGAAAAGAACAAAGGGTTGCTTTATTTTTGTAAGTGAACGATTAGCTGCACAGTGACCCCCTCTGGCAGATAAATGGTGCAATGGTTTCTCCAGGTAATTCCTGGAATGATCAGTATTTGAGTCTTTGATTTCTACTTCAAGGAATGAGGAAGCTAATGAGAGAAAAGTGGGAAATGGAGAAAATTTAAGAGACTCTGAAGACTTTAATTTCTTTCAAGAGAATAATTTATTCTGTTCAAAATCAGTAGGTCTCACTGTGGTCTTTCACTTTCTACTTCCATCCCCTTGAAAGGCACTGGTTCTTGACTGTGTTTCATGGACCTACATTCCCACATGTGGAAATTCAGAGGGTTTCTGAATCAATAAGTGTATACAAGAATATTGTATGTAATTTTAATACTTTTTCTGATAAGAAGTGGTTGCAATTTTATCAGAATTCCAAAAGTCACATGTCATGAAAAAGTTTGAGACAGTTTGTTAGGAAATGCACACATCCTACTATAAGTAGAATTTTGACATTTATGTGGCTTTAGGAGAAGTTTTAGAACATTTAAAATGGAGCTCTTTTCCCATTAATTGGGTTTATAGGCACTTCCCAGTTTGTAGACCTGATGTGGGATGTTTGATACATGGTATTTACTTTGTTTCTTTTAATCTATCACTACACCCATGGGCTCAGAGGGTCCCAACCTCTACTCTGATAGATGACTTTCAGAGTATACTTCTCTGATTTACCAAAGGTCTGGTGTAGGATGTTTGATACATGGTATTTACTTTGTTCTTTTTATTCTAGATGACTTTCAAAATATACTTCTCTGATTTACCAAAGACAAGTCCAACTATCTTGGTTCACCCAACCCTGCCTTCATCTGATTTTTTAAGCCTTGAAAATAGTTTTACTATTTAAATAAATACATATCTTCTATTTTTTTTATATGAGATGTAATGTAGTTTGGGATTAAATTATAAGGCAAGTTTGTACATAATAAAAATGACAGCAGTGCAGCTTCATGTGTTCTGTCTACAGGAAGGAATTCTGGTCTGGTCTTTTTTTGTGTGATAGAGACAGAGAGAGACAGAGAGAGTGACAGATAGGGATAGACAAACTGGAAGGAAGAGAGATGAGAAGCATCAATTCTTCCTTGTGGCACCCTAGTTGTTCATTGACTGCTTTCTCATATGTGTCTTGACTGGGGGGTTACAGCAGACTGAGTGATCCCTTGCTCAAACCAGCAACCTTAGGCTCAAGCTGGTGAGCCTTGCTCAAACCAGATGAGCCAGCATGCAAGCTGATGCTGGGTCCTCTGTGTCCAAGTTCGACACTCTATCCACTGCACCACCGCCTGGTCAGGCTGGTCTGGTCTTGATTATACTGTTGGCCTTAGGCTCAGATATATGTTTTTTTAAAGGATAAAGCTGGTCTCTTTTCAGCTTCATGTGGCTTTCATGTCACCACCATCCCTACACATCGTCAGCCTGTATGTGGAACAGAGTGGGAGGCAACAGTAGGTCTTGCAGTCTAGTTTGAAAACATGGAAATTCGCTTTTTCCTATGTAAAATTACTCTAGAGCCAGGCAAATACTAATCCTCAACTCCCTTTACTTTAGAAGTTGCCAGTCTGACTCTCTACTCTCATACAGTTTGAAGTCATGTTCTCTAGACAGCTTGCAGTGAGAGTAAGGCAAGGCAGAAAGTACTGATGTGTTATTAATACAATCCTTTTCTAGCCTCGACATTTCTGCATTCTTGAAAGAGGATTATGTAATTTACATTGGGATAGTCACAATTCATTGAGGGCTCCTAGACTTGTGAATAGTTAACTCCAATCATCAGAAAAGAAAAGGTGGCAAACTTACTTTAAAATAGGTTTACTGTGGAAAGACCCTAAATAAACATATTTTGAAATGGATGCATTGTACTATGATTTATATCCATTGTGGGTTGGAAGTACTTATTCAGTACTATACTCAGAGATTTTTTTTCTTAATATTAGCTCCTGACTGTAAATCATAGATTTATAAAGTTTGATCTGTGCTGAAATAAAAAAATATAAATATTAAATGGTGGTGCTAGTATAGTTCTATATTTTCCTCAATACTTTACTGAGAAAATTTCTTCTGAGAATATTGGAAGGTCAAGTACATATCATTCAATAGTCTAACCTGAAACTGAGAGTTAAGTGTGGGCCATCAGCATGAGGACTTGGATACAATCTTTCTTTTTATTTTAAATATCTTTTAAAAATATTATTATTATTATTATTATTATTATTATTACTTATAAGGGCTGTGTCTCAGAATACTTTATGGCTCATATAAAGTATGAGACAATTTTTTGTGTTTAAAAGTGACTTTAGCTTAAGACAACATTGGAGCTCTGGAGAAAACTCAGTCCCATTTTTACAGCTGAGGAAGCACTTGGAAACAGAGGTTATAGTGGCATCAGCATCAGGAAATGGGTGTTCAGGCTCCACATTATCCTGGTTGTTCCACTGGGCATTTCACCAAGTTGGTTAAACAAACATAATGGAAACCACACCAAATTATCTACTTAAGGCCAAAACATGCCCTTTTGACGTACAACTTACATCAATAAAAATAATATATCAATAATATTAACATAATAGAATTGCAGCAATAGTAATAGTACTCACAGTCATTTGTTGGGATTCAAAAACACAGTCTTTTAAATTGTATTATTCTTAAAACTACACCAACCAAAGAAAAACTTTTTTGGAATCTTCTCTTTTTGAATGTTATAGTTCCAATAAATCCTCAAAGTATTTATTGAGTACTCACTATAGAGAGTACCCATAGCGAAGCTACATAGACCACACCAGTACATGGAACTTGGTCTCTCACAGCTTACAAAGGTAATTGGGAAGACAAAACAGACAACATGAAAAGCTAAATAAAGAAGCATTTTAGAGTGACATCTAAGATAGCAATCTTTGAGATGACAATGCAAAAAATGTGACAAAGTAAAACATGTTTAAGTGCTATGGAATTTCAGGGAATGGCGAGAGAAAGAGAGAGAGAGAGAGAAAGAGAGAGAGAAAGAGCTTCAGGCTATGATGGAGATTTTATTAGCATGTTGAAGTAGGACTGTGGCTTTTCTATTCTAGAATAACCTGTGCAAATGGCATTGTGAGGGATGATTGGAGGAACCTGTGCAAATGGCATTGTGAGGGATGATTGGAGGAACCTGTGCAAATGGCATTGTGAGGGATGATTGGAGGAACCTGTGCAAATGGCATTGTGAAGGATGATTAGAGGACGATGAAGAAGGAGTTCTATTGCGGTGAAGAATCTGTGCAGCTAATTCAGCCAAGGGGACTTGGATTCTGACTGCAGAAGATCATGAGCTACAAGCAAAGGAGTTTGCAGTGTAGCTTCTATTAAGTTCTGAGCCACTGTTGATTACTCAAATTTCCTGTGCCTACTGTTTTTCTTTTGGTGACTTTATGTATTTCAATGTCTCATTTTGGTATTGGAGTATAGGGCCAGAGAAAGTGTAAAAGTCACTAAGCCACATGAAGTTAGGATTCCATGTCAGCAAGAAACAACAAAATTACTTTTTCCTAATCTGAAACACTCGATAGCGTATCCTTCTCAAGAATGAGGTAACTATGGGTATACTGTTCTACAGCAATCATTGTCTAAACACACTACTCCATTCACCGAAGTCTCCTGTGTACACAGTGCTGGTTGAGGTATTTGTTTTATCCCACAGTTAACTGTACATTGCGCCCGCTGTCAATCACCAGTCATAGGTGTGTTCCTTAATTGCATTTAAAGGTCTTCTGAAAGTGACATATATATTATTTCTTCCCTTTTTTCACAGGTGAAAGTCCTTAGATCTAGAAAAAAATATTGACTATGGATCATTACGTTCTTTTTAGACTTGCTTCCTAATTTGAAATAGTCAGGAATTGCTGGTGTTGTACCAGATTACAATTTCATTTGTAAGAGGTTGCAATAATTAAATCTCCTTAAAATAGAAGAACTGATGTTTTCCTGATGACAAGGACCAGATGATCTCTTTACTTAATGACTGATCTTCTTCAAAAACAAGAAGATACACCTATAGATGAGAATCTGGGGACTTAAAGAGTTACTTCTAAACAAAATTCTAGACTCATTCCTTTGTAGTTTTGTGTGGTTAGAAGATGAACCCTTGATCTCTTTCAGCTAATTTACTAGAAACAGCTTATCTGAGACAGATCTTACAACCTATTTTCCTTTATTTAAATCTTCTTTTCTCCAATTCATTTATATAATAAACAAATATTTATAAGTCCAACTCCATACCAGGCCCAAGACAAAGACCTATATATCTTGTTGTGCGAGAGAGACCTGGACCCTCTCTCCACAGGGATTTTGTTTCACGAGGAACAATACACCCAAACAAAACCTAAAACAAACAATAATCACACCCTGTAGAAGTAAACACACAACAACATAAAGGAATGTAAAATTACCAGTATATTTATGAAGGGACCAAGAAAGGAATAAGGAAAAGGTTGATAGACACCTATTGGTGTAGGAGCTCAAGATCATTTGTATATTGAAAACTATATGTTATTTAGACGCCTTGTTAACATGAACTGATTTGTGCTAACAAACGGTCCCAAAATGTCTTTGATTCAACACAGTAGAAATTTCAATCTAGCTCTTGCAATGGTCCTGGGCACTGTTCAGGAAGGCAGGTTGCTCTGTGCCATTGTCCAAGGACCTGGACTCATGCAGTATTATAGCTGTCATCTCCTATACTAGAGTACAGTTCTTCAATCTCCACACTACTGACATTGTTTGGGACAATTGCTTTTGTCCTGTGCACTATAGCATACTTAGTAGTGTTCCTGACCTCTTATCACTAGAAGCCAGCAGCAGCACCCTCATACTCCCAATCAAAAATGTCTCCAGTCATTGTTAGATGTCCTTAGGGGGACAAAATATATCCACTGCTCTCAAGCCTCATTGCCATTTGCAGTCAGTTAGTAGAAGATGAAAGACAGCACAGAATAGGCACACCCATTCTCTTTCTAGCTCAGATCCAGAAATGGGAGGTATCTCTTCTACTCATGTTTTCATGCAGAGTCAAAAGTCATGTACCCACAGCCAGCTTCAAATAGGGCTGGGTAATATGATCTAATCACTTACCAGCTATAATTTTGTTATTTTTTTTTTCTCCTTCTATTTCAAGTAAGAGGAGGGGAAAGAGAGAGACTCAGGCAAGTGCCCTGACTGGAATCCACCCAGCAACTCTGTCTGGGGCTGATGTTCTGCCCATCTTGGGCCATGCTTACAACCAAGCTATTTTTAGCACCTGAGGCAGAGGCTCCATGGAGTCATCCTCAGCACCTTGTCAATGTGCTTGAACCAATCAAGCCATGCCTGTGGGTGGGGGGGGGGAAAGGAAAAAAGGGAGAAGGGGAGGGGTGGAGAAGCAAATGGTTGCTTCTCTTCTGTATCCTGACCAGGAATTAAACCTGGGACATCCATATGCCAGGCTGATGCTGTAGCACTGAGCCGACAGGCCAGGGCCCATTTTTATTATTATAAAAGGAAAAAATGGTCCTGGCCGGTTGGCTCAGCAGTAGAGCGTCAGCCTGGCGTGCGGGGGACCCGGGTTCGATTCCCGGCCAGGGCACATAGGAGAAGCGCCCATTTGCTTCTCCACTCCCCCCCCTTCCTTTCTGTCTCTCTCTTCCCCTCCTGCAGCCAAGGCTCCATTGGAGCAAAGATGGCCCGGGCGCTGGGGATGGCTCCTTGGCCTCTGCCCCAGGCGCTACAGTGGCTCTGGTCTGGCAGAGCAATGCCCCGAGGAGCTGAGCATTGCCCCCTGGTGGGCAGAGCGTCGCCCCTGGTGGGTGTGCCGGGTGGATCCCGGTGGGGCGCATGCGGGAGTCTGTCTGACTGTCTCTCCCCGTTTCCAGCTTCAGAAAAATACCATATATATATATAAACAGATTTTGGTGGACTATGAGTGACTTTTGTCACATGTTTCATGGAATTAAAAGTTATAATTTTCTCATAGTGTGGGAATCTATGAACTCTTATTGTTAGCTTGTTATACTTGCAGAATATTTATGTTCAACTTAGTGGAAAATAGCTATGTCTTTGAACCATCCTCTACTCCCATTTTATTCTTAACATTAGTGAACAGAGTCATTAGTAGGTTACACAGGTTTAGGGAAAATTGCCACAATGCTGAGGAAGCTCTAAAAAATGTGTGATTCACATTGATTCAAATTTTACTTTGAATATGTCTGGTTTCAAAGGTAAGTGGAGAAAATAATACTAGCCTAGAGGACAACATTAACAATCATTACAAGGAAAAGAAATAAACTCTCTAAAGGAAGTGCTCAATTATTTAGCTAGTAAATTGTATTTTTTAAAGGTAAAGATGTAAAATTATTCCCCATGAAAAACTAAAGTATGATACTTATACTGTATAAATATATTTATAAAACTAAAGTATAATATTAATGTTGTTACAATTTTTTCTTAAATTTGAATGAAAGAATTTAAACATTGTGGTAATAAAACACTAAAGTAGATTATCTCTGAAAAGAAGAAGAAAAAGGAGGAGGAGAAGGAAGAGGTGGAGGAAAGAAGGAAGCAGGAGAAGGAGTAGAAAAGAGAGATGTCTTTATGATGGTATGTTTAACTATGTATGAAGGTAGGACTGAGTTAGGTTATTCCTTTGTACTCCTTTCTACCTTCCTTGTCTGAATATGGCACACACACGGTGACTTGAAACTGAGTTAAACTAGCATTTCCATTCTGGTCCATGTAATAATTCCACAAGTAGGTTTCTTTGAGAAAAGAGATGTTGAATAGCCTTGAATATCCTGAGGATTTTTTAAATTGATTTTAATTTATTGTGTTTACATAGATTCTAGTGTAACTAGAATGCATCCCTCCTCCCCCGTGTTCCCCTCCACACCCCCCTTGCCCCCCTCCCTCTGACGGCCTCCCCCCTTCCCTCCAGGATTTGCTTTTCTGCTCTCACATAACTCTGTGTTATGTTTATATAATTTCACCAATCTCTTTCCCTTCTCTGATCCCACCCTATCATCCCTTTTCCCTCTGTCCGCTTTCCCTCTGGTCCCTTTGATCCTGCCTCTGTCTCTGAGAAATTTAGTGTAGTTCCTGTGCCTTCCAATTAGGTTACTTGGAGATAAATTTTTTTTTCAAGAAATTCCAGTCAATTACTATGGTGAAAGCAGGTAGAAGAGGGAAAGAAGGGGATAAATAGTGACACAAGAGGTTTGTCACTGGGTGGTGAACACACACTACAATCTACAAATGATATATGATAGTACTATATGCCTAAAACATATAATTTTATTAACCAGTATCACCCCAATAAATTCAATAAAAAATTTCTAGTCAAGATTTAATTTTTTTATGTTAATGGAATGTTGGCATTCTGAATATTTTTATTAGGTCAGTTATAAGACACACTAAATATCTGTTATCTTCTTAATGCTAAAGATTTCTACATTCTGGCTAAAGTGGTTTTATTGTACATTTCCAAAGAAATATTTGATATCACACAGGTTCATAAATTCATGTGCCAGAACTTTAAAATCCACCTTAGTTCCATTTTTAACTTAGTATGTTCTCTTTGGCAATTTGCTTGTTCTAGAATCCTACTTCCTAGAGTTGATCTTTCATCTGGAACTAAGGTTCTTACTAGGAAACTGTGCCAGAGACCCACCCTTGGAAAACATCCCGCTTTAGGGTGTAACTTGGCCGTTGCAGATTCATGCAGAGCAACAGGATATGACAATTTAGGACAAGAAAACAATGGTATATATTGTACTAAATAGAGTTTGACATGATAGAAGCAATTTAAGGGCCAAATGTAAGTTGCCAAGGCACTTGTTCTTAAGGAGTCATCACTGATTGTCCTGATATACTGGTGGCAGAGTTAATTAAAGTAAGAAATGAAGTTTTTAGATTTTTTTTTTTTACTTTAAATGTAGCAGCTGGTTTGAGTCTTTAATTTATTAATTTGTAGAAGAAGGAAGAATGGACAAAAGTTAATACATAGTTGCAGAGTATAAATTTCAGAGGGTTAACTTATTATCCAGGACATTAATTATCCAATGACTTTGAAAGCAAACCAGGATCTTAAATGAAGAGAGGAATCAGATGGGGGAAAATAACTTCCGGATGGTGGGAAGCCAGTGATATGAAAGTACTGAGTTAAAGTGATTATACATAGAATTCCTGTACCCGTAGTGCATGTTCCAAACCTCTCACTTATTTTAACACCCCGGCCTATGTCCTGTGCATCCCTCAACTCTGTTTTCTCCTCTGCAGATTACTTTAGACACTCCACCTCAATCTCTCAGTTTTACACTCCTGAAATTTATCTTACTCCTTTCCCCACTTTCTTGGTTGTGAGAAACAGCTGTTCATCCCCTCTTCTTTTATTTCTGTCTCTAGTGAGTGATGTGTTTAGTGAATCTGTCAGGACACTGGCCTTTTTAACATTTGTTTTCAATGGTCTTCATCCAGCCTACATGACGGGATGTGGAAGATTCCTCAAAAATCCTCTAAGCGAACTGTTTGAAGCTACTTTGCCTTCTTTCTCACTAATTTCTTGAAGTCTGCCACCCTCAGTACCTCAACATTTAATAATTCCTTAGTCTAAATAAAATTTTATATGGTACCATTCTAGGTTTTTCATTCACCTGTGAACCATTCTGTTTTATTTATTCTCTTCTTCTAGCCTTCTAAAAGTAGGAGTTTTTCCACTGTGGCTGGTTAGCTCAGTCAGAGCATTGTCCAGAAATGCCAAGTTTGTGGGTTTGATCCCTAGTCAGGGCACATATGGGAAGGGACCAATGAAGACTTAACTAAGTGTAACAATAAATGAATTCTCTCTCTCTCTCTCTGCCTCCTTCTTCTCTCTCTTTCTGCCCCCTTCCTCTGTTTCTCTGCCTCCTTTCTCTCTCTATTTCTTTCTCTCTGCCCTCTCTGTCTCCTTCCTTTCTCTATCTCTGTCTCTGGCCCCTTCCTCTCGCTCTCTCTGTCTCTCTGCCTCCCTTCCTCTCTCTGTCTCTCTAAAATTAATAAAAAATGAAAAAATAGATAAGTAGGAGTTTTCCAAGGTTCAGTCCTTCGTCATCATCAGCTTCTCTACTTCTCCATATTGGCAATATTAGGCACACTCACTCTTACCTCTAACTAGATAATGAGTGATGGTTTTCCACACAACTTATATTTTACTGGAAATTCTGCTTTACATTGTCAACAGCCTGCTGTAGATCTCTAAGTGCAGCATTTTCCAAACAAGAATGCAATTTCTTCTCTAACCATTTCCTAGACCACCTCACATTCCCAATCCTCCCAGTTCCAAGATGCAATCTCTATGTAATGTTGTCACAAGTTGACTTCCACTGCCTCTCTCCCCTCACCCTTCTCACCTCTCGGTGCATTCTTAGCTAAAATTGGTACTACTTCATTGTTTTCTAAATGATCATTCTGCCTTTTATATATATATATTTTTGTGTGGTTCTCTAGTCAAATTTGTCATATCAGTAAATGAGCTTGACAATTTTATCATTGAGGACAATTCTGGCCCAGGCATCAAAGACAGAGGACTAAGTGTCACTGTCAAACTCACAGGAGACAGTCTGTTCCTCTGTGTAGGGCAGAATGTCCTTCAAAGGGCCCTCTAATGCCTGACTTAATATCTTCTTGAGGTCACTCTGTATGTTTTTTTTTTCCAGACTGCATGTCAGATTCATGTTGGACATGTTGGGAGTCGAGACGAAGAAGACCATTCCAGTGAGATTCCCATTCATCTCACGATCACCTTGTTCTATATTCTTTTCCTTCCAATTTACTTTTTCACTCTTATCAAATTAGATTTCTATGTATTGTTTCAATGGACATTTGCTACAGAGTTTCCACGGACCTTTGCTATACACCGTGTATAACTGAAAACTCCTTAGCTTGGCATCGAAGTTGTCCTTTCTTGCCAGAGTAGGAGAGACTCATACTTCCTAAATGCCCTTAGGAGAGTAACTGACCCACCATGAAATCAGGAAAACAGCATTTGATTTGACTGGGACTATTTGCTCTCCTTGCTCATGTGGAGTGGTTGTTATAATTCTGTTTTGAAATTCTTTTTTTTTTTTTTTGTATTTTTCCAAAGCTGGAAAGGAGGAGAGACAGTCAGACAGACTCGCGCATGCGCTCGACCGGGATCCACCCAGCACGCCCACCAGGGGGCGACTGCGCTGCCCACCAGGGGGTGATGCTCTGCCCCTCCAGGGCATCGCTCTGTTGAGACCAGAGCCACTCTAGCGCCTGGGGCAGAGGCCAAGGAGCCATCCCCAGCGCCCGGGCCATCTTTGCTCCAATGGAGCCTTGGCTGCGGGAGGGGAAGAGAGAGACAGAGAGTAAGGAGAGGGGGAGGGGTGGAGAAGCAGATGGGCGCTTCTCCTGTGTTCCCTGGCCGGAAATCGAACCCAGGACCCCTTGCACATCAGGCCGACGCTCTACCACTGAGCCAACTGGCCAGGGCCTGAAATTCTTTATAAAACCTTTGAGTATAGATTTTATTTGCAATTGCTGTCAGTCTGGTAGAGATTTTCAGTGTTTGTAAGTTTAGATGGATGAGTTTTCTTACTATTTGTCCTCGAATGTCATAGAAACTACTTAAATTCCTTTCAAAGTATAAAAACAAAACATTTTTTCTGCTAGTTAGGAAGGTTGTCTTTATTTGAAATGAAAACCACAGCTGAGCTGATCACTCTTTCCAGGAGAATTTACAATGATGAAATTAATAAATGATACTTGGATTATAATCAGATAATTTTTCTACTGGTTATAATGAATTATGATTTTGGTAACTGCCACATTGGCACTTAAAAGTCCACTCATCTAAAAACTAGAAAGTGTCTATAGACACATACAATCTTCATTGACAGTTTATTTCAAAAACAGGCACTGAGAGAGGTCATTTTGAAAAGGTAACAATCATTATTACTTCCAAGCCTTCTGTACCCTCTTACCCAGCCAATTTTCTAAGCAGACAATACTAGAGATATATCCTGAAAAGGAATACCTTTCTAAATAAATTACATGAAGTATTTAATTCACTCTGCGTTTTGGTAAATGGGTTGGAATATTTGTCTCAGGCTGTCACTCCCTGAAAATGTTCTTGTCCTAGACAGGTTTCTGAAGCCACAGTTAGGAGCTCACATCCTGGGAGAGGTTCATGGTGGAAGCCGGCTGCATCTGATTCAGCCCTGAGGCAGAAAAACTGGATGAAGCAGTTTCTCTCCCCTTCCCCTTTGCAGAGGTGTGTGATTTCTACAACAGCTTTGGCTTGACAAATAGGGAAGTGTCAGCATTAAATCAGCTCTACTCTAAGGGCACAGTGTGCCTGTGTTTCTCAATCCTGATACTCCAGTCCAGGACCATTTTACTTTCAAGTGGAATACACACACAGAGCAAACATTCTCAAGGTCAGGTATACGTGTTCTTTATTTTCCACCGCAAGAACCATTTTCCTTGTTCAGAAAGAGGCATAGTACTCATTCATACTTCAGAACAGTAAACTCCATGAAAAAAACCCACAACTGCTCAAAGAACCACTTTGTTTTTTAAGAGATGTTATGCAATCAGTGTTACAGGATAATCAAATGTGTGGGGGTTGGCTGGTGGGTTACCTTCCTGAGCAGTTGTTCTGTGGAATGGCCAGATGTCCACAGCATAAGACAATGAACAATTGAAATAAGTAACTACGTCATTCAAACGATATTCCATGAATTTTCTTCAATTACAATATTTCAAGCAGCAATAGGGTTGGGAACTGGGAGTAATTCAGATTATTCCTTCTTTTTCTATTTCCTTTTGGTGGAATAAGTTGCAGTTAAATAATATCATATATTATCATTATTGTTATTTTGCAGTTCAACACAGCTTATTTTTGTGGAAACAAGATTCATTAACTTGATAGAGAAGAACTGATTTGTCCAGATGCCTGTTTCAGAATGAAGTGTGGATTTTTCTTTCCCTTTATCTTATGCTATTAGAGACAGCTTCACAATTATAGATGGATTGTTTCTTTTTCACACGCAGAGGCTTAGTAAATACCTCTGGGTTCCTCTTGGCTTCTCAGTAATGAATGCTAGCCCATTGTTTCCTTTCCAGTTGTGCCACTTCACATCTTTTACCTTTTTCCCCTTAGTTTTATGTAAATTGTGTGTGGATAATGGAATGAAATGGTTTCCATGGAGCTGAACAAATATAGGTCATAGGGTAAAGAACTCTTCCTCTCTTGAAGTACACAGGTGAATTTGCATATAATTTTAATTATTTAGTTTTATAAGTCGGACTGAAACCGTGAACAAAGTTGAGCTTCTTGTGAGATAAACCTTCACTTTCCCTCATAAAATATGTATGAATAGGTATAATAAAAACTCAAACTATACAAAAACATTAGAAATTAGTATAGAGAAAAACACAATGTGAAGTCTAGTTTTTAAAATATGTTTTTATTTCCTATTAGCGGAGGGATTTCTTTCTTTATGTTTTGGTGCACCAGCTTTAAATCCCGAAATGCACTTTTTAAGCATCTTATATATTTAGGCTTATATCTAATTTATTTATGCATTAATTAACTCATTCAATAAATACAGAAGCTTTGGATCCAGATAGACCTGGAGTTGAATCTTAGTTCTGCTCCACAGTAGCATTTATTTGGGAAAATTGGAGAATCTTGCTGTATGTGAATTTCTTCATGGATAAAGATGGGATGATCATACTAGTGTACAAGTTTGCTGTGATACAGGAAGACACTTATAGGAAAGTGCCTGATCCAGGGCCTGCTTCCTGATAGAGATGCTACAGTGACAATGAGAAGGCGACTTGCAGATCTCTAGTGACAGATAGCAGGACTGACCAAGAGCATCAGCTTCTGTGATCTATAATCCACCAATGCATTGGTGACGGGGCTGCTCTCAGCCAGTGACTAGGTGTATCAGAGATAGTAAGGCAGGTGTATTCCTGGAAGACAGGGGCCTCCTTGTCACGGTTGCTTTGGCTCAAGGACATCTTAATAGCCTTGTCCTGTTTGAACCTTTCTCACACCACAGGGCTGTCTAGGACACTCCCACCAAACTGGTCATTTTTTTTCCTGTCACTTGTATTGTGGCCTGAAAACTTGCCCAGCCTTTCCTGGCTCCATCTTCTTGTGCTCTCACAGATATTTCTCCTAAAGCACCCTGGTGCTGCTTAGAGAACCTGCAATAGTAAAGATGCTCATTAATGATGGTTGTTTTAAAGATTATGCTTATTAGTTATTATGTGCAAAGCACTTTCTTGGGCTCAGTGAATGATGCAAAGCTGAATTAAGCATATTTGATTATTTCGAAGAAGTGGGAGCATGCTACTCATGAGTGTTGTTATAAGGCTAAAAGATATAAAACTGAAAACTTTTACCCCTTATATAGTTCTGTAGAATTAATAATGGACAAGTTAAAATGAAAGGATACCTTTTAAAATAATGTCATTTAGAAACATGACACTAGTGTCCTAATATAAATTTGCTCTAGCATAATTCCTTAGGCAAATGTTTGTGAAGGAAATATACAATGAGGGATTTATAGCATAGGCTTAATTTACTCTAAAATATGCTCTATATTTTGATAATCATAGTTCTGTATCAGAACAATGAGCAGGTTAGTAGTGGAAAGAGAAAGAGATATTTATTAAACAGCCTTCTCCCATTTTATTGTGACTTTGGGTCCTCTGTGGGGTCCTTATATTTCTTATTTGTCAAGGTATCTAGATGAGCAAAAAGACTCAATGTTCTCTGAACTTCTGAGTCCAGTCGTTCCACATTCTTTTAGATAGATTAATAGGGCCATGATTGGAATAGTGAAATGCCCCATTTGACTAAATATTCTATAACTGCACTGACCATCTCACCACTAAAGTTTGGTAAAAAGTTTTGGAAGGAAAATAATCTTTTCTCTTCTTTTTACTGTCTCTCAACAAACAGATGTGTGTGTGTGTGTGTGTGTGTGTGTGTGTGTGTGTATTGGCACGGATGTGTATATGTGTCTGTTTTGGAAGTAAGAATTTTACTTTTAGTTTGTTAGAAATAATTCACTGACTATTGCTCTTAAACTTTGGTTATGTTTTACTTTTTAATAATTATTTTTTAAAACCTTATTGACATAACATTAATTTTCACTCTCCTAGGCAAGGTAAGAGAGGGAGGCATATGTGATTATTACAATTTTATAGATTAGGATCTTAAGAAACATAAATTTGAGTGACTTTTTCAGCTTGAGGAATAGATCTGACACATGCTGATTTCCAATTTCCATTTGACTCTACAGATATTTCCAAATATCTTGAATTTTTGCCTTTAATCACAATTCTGCTGGATACCAGAGAAAGATATTAATTGCTTGACTGTGTAACACACATACCAAAGGTGTGGATGAATGAAAATTATCATCTACAATGAGAAATAATTTAGTTATTTCAATCAGTGCAAGGATCCTTTCTTTTTAACACCAAAGTTCATAAATCCACTGTTCAGTAAATTTATGTGTGAGACAGAAAGTTTTCAGTTGCACTCTTTCTCTGCAAATCCAAGGTAATATTTCACACAAAACCTGAGATTGTTCTTGGTGTTTTGTGAATGGGTGAGCGTCCTAGGGACTATTGAGGCTGGGGCATGAGTTCACGTCAGCTTTCTCCTCCTCAGTGCATCTCTCTTGACCAGACTCCAGCAAACCCTAGACTGACCACCGGCTTCTCTTGCCCTTATCACCTTTGTAGACCTTGCTTGGGCTCCTTCACATGATCCAAATTTTTTCACCAAAATATTAAAGTTTTGTACTTTCCAAGTCCTCCTCCTGATTCAGCCTGATATCCCATTATATATATATAAAGCATCTATGGGCTGACCCTATCACCCCAGCACTGATATTTAGGATCAAATTGTTTAAGACAAATCATTTGTGCGATCCTAGTTCTTCTTAAATATGTCAATAAAGATTTTTTTCAATGAATGTGTAAAACCAGAAATACACCTGAAGGCTATCAACTTTATTGTGGTATGAAATTATTCTTTTATTCCCTTATTCCCTCAGGTTTTGATGTCATTCCAGAACTTTCATATATTCTTTTTCTAAGGCTTTTATATCCACCTTAAAATTTCCAGTATCCTCTGCTTTATGCTTAATAAGCCTCCAGACTTTTCTGCCCCATCAATAGATAGGCAGAAAAGTGGTAAGTATAGCTTTTCTCAATTTTAAGTTTTCTTCTATCTTCTATAAATATTCCTGAACTTATATCAGCTGTTCTTGCTTGAATTTGTGAGATGAGGTCTGATTCTGCACAAAATTGCACTAGCCATTTAAAGTTTAACATCTCAACAGTTCCTGGTGTTCCACATAGAACCACAACTTTAGGGACTCTGCTTTCTGAAGGCAGAGTACCTCTTAATTGGGGAAGTGAGGATGTCTGGCGGTTTATCCACCTTCACAGACTTGACATATTTCTCTAAATACTTACAGATCAGGTCTTGAGCTATTCCAGGAGGAAGAAAAAAGAGTTTCCATGGCCAAATCATTTTAGGAAGTGTTGCATACTTGAACTTTTCATGCCCTTTTTTTTTTTTCAGGTGAACCTGCCCTCAAATCTTGGTCAGAAAAAAAGTAAGTTACGATAGCCTATTTTCTAGAATTTTGGGGAAAAAGTTTCTATGGGCTCCTTTTTATAATATAGTCTGTCATTTTAAAAAACTTGATGACCAGAGATTCTAACATTTAACTTACACATCCCCGGTTTTAGAACCTATTGTTGACTCCAATTTGCCATTGAATAAATGAAGTATCTTTATGTGACTGTGACATGTTGACATGCATTAAATATGTGAATAATGTTAGTACTTCTATCAAATATATTAGTGTAAACCAAGTAAAAAGCAGAACTCTCATGTTATGTATGTTGCTACCTGGGTACTAAGAAAGGACAACATCTTTTTGTAAAGACCCTATGCCTTAGCTTGGCAGTTCTTAATCCTGGATGTATAATAGAATCACTTGGAGTGCTTTAAAACAGTTGTGATGCCCTGGTCCCACCCCAAACTAGTTAAATTAAAGAGGAGAAAAAGAATATGAGGCCTAGGCATCAGCATTAAAAATCTTTCCAGAAATTCTAATGTACAGCCAGAGCCGAGAATAATTAGTTAGTGAAATATTAATTTATTTCTGATGATTTCCTTTATGAGTATAAGTTGGTGCCAAATACTTGAATTTCTCTGCTTCTGGGTGATCTGAAGAATTATTCTGTGCTCCTGGGACTTCAATTCCACAAGGCGCAACTGGGGTATGTGATGACCTCTGTGTATATTGCCACAGAGTTGACCTGACCGGTTGGTTAAGTCAATTCAAAGGACAGAGAAACCTGTGATTATCCCGGGACCACTGTTCTCTCAACTTCAGGTTACCAGGAATGAAGGGAAAGTGTGAGGACTCCCACAGGCTTCAGCAGTTGGAACAGAGCATCCAGAGGAAATAATCCACGGGTCAGCCCCTCCTCTTCAGTCACATGCCTGTGGATACCTCTCTATAACCTCAGGGTCCAGGCCACTCATTTAGCTCTCCAGGGCCCCTTTGGCAGTAAGCTCTGGCTAGTATCTACTGGCCAGTTGAAGATACAAGTATTATGCCAACATTATAAATTATTAATTTATAAATATAATGAGTTTATATGCAACTCCACTACAAAAAATTCATTGCAATCCATTAACACCTGAATAATATGCATTTGGATGAGTAAGTGGGTGGATAGTTGACATCAGAATTACTCTTGTGACATCACTGCCTTTCTCCTGTCAGTGCTGCTAAGTTAGTTCTTTTTTAGGGCCCTGATCTTGGTTTTGAGTGTGTTTGGGCTGGTTTTTCTAAGTCTGGTCACTGAGACCTGTCAATTTCATGCTTCCTGTAGGCAAAACCCAGGTCACATGGCAGAGGTGGCTGACTGAGATTTTGATCTCCTCAGCCCCCAAGGAGGCTGGATGGCCTCGACAGGCAGATACCCCAGGGCAGCCTTTTCCGGGTCCTCCCATATGTGCTGCAGATGTGATCACTTTTTATGTGATCCCACAACATGAAACATTTACGAGATATATGTTTTCATGTCTGAAGCTGAGTTATTTTTTTATTTGTATATAATATGAAATATTATGTCTACTTAAAACATTTCATTTACTAGGAAACAAAAACTCTAAGTTTTATTTTATTACTTACACCTTTGCATATATTGACTTTGTGTGGGCTATAGTGAGACCCAATTTCCATGAAGAAATTTACTGCCGACCTCTCAGAAAATTTTTTTGTTTTTTCAATCCTGAATCCTCAGAAAAATCAGTTGAGATTTTAGAAAAATGGGAAAAGGCATTGTAATTCCCCTGTGAGAATTAAAGATTAATAATAAAAAAAGTTACTGGTTGGGAGGTGCCCACTGATGTTATGTCAAAAACGAAAGCAGGACACACTGACAAGAAGGTTGAAGGTTTTGGAAATTGGAGCTGGAGCGAGGAGAAATGATCCCCAGCTGGTCAGTAAGTCTGGCTTGTAGTTGCTTCCTGTTTATAAGGGTGTGCTTGTGGTTCTGTTCATTGCAGAAGTAGTCATTCTTTTTTTTTTTTTTTTTTTGTACTTTTCTGAAGCTGGAAACGGGGATACAGTCAGACAGACACCCGCAGGCGCCGGACCAGGATCCACCCGGCACGCCCACCAGAGGGCGACGCTCTGCCCACCAGGGGGCGATGCTTTGCCCCTCTCGGCGTCGCTCTGTCGCGACCAGAGCCATTCTAGCGCCTGAGGCAGAGGCCACGGAGCCATCCCCAGCGCCCAGGCCATCTTTGCTGCAATGAAGCCTTGGCTGCTGGAGGGGAAGAGAGAGACAGAGAGGAAGGAGAGGGGGATGGGTGGAGAAGCAGATGGGCGCCTCTCCTGTGTGCCCTGGCCGAGAATCGAACCCTGGCCGACGCTCTACCACTGAGCCAACCGGCCAGGGCAGGTAGTCATTCTTGAAAAAAAATATTCATAAGTTTATGTACAGATTATATTTTATACAAATCCTATGAGTGGTGTTCCATGAAATAACGAATTTTGAAAAAAGAACTCTTTAAGTTGGAAGTTTTCACAGTGCATCTGTGTAGTGCTATTAACTTTGTTAGGAAATTCAAATATTACCAAATAATGTTCTCTGAAGTTTTTCAGTGTTTGAATATTTGTTGTGATCTACCACTCTTGAAAGTACTTTAATAACAAAACAATACAAAGGAAAAAGAAGTGAATTCAATACTCAGAAAGAAAATAAATACCAATCTAAATTAGCAAAAGCAATATCAATTTCAATAGCAAAAGTAAACTCAGAGCAAACAGAAAAAAATTTTTCCTTATTAAAAAAATTAGTTCATATGAAGTAATGTGCAATTTAACACCAGCTTGAATGTCCTTTTGGATGCATCCTGAACAATGCAAAGTGAAAGCAACTTTTCTATATATGGAATGTTTGTCATAGAACAAAGGTCAATACTATTGGATAGGATAAATAATACTTTGTATAATTAAAATTTCATTTTAAGCATAACTACTTTTAAATATTAAAATTTTAAGGTGTTGTCTTTTTAATTTATAAAATAATTTTTATTTTGTATTTTTCTGAAGCTGGAAACGAGGAGGCAATCAGACAGACTCCCGCATGCGCCCGACCAGGATCCACCCGGCATGCCCACCAGGGGGCGATGCTCTGCCCATCTGTGGCATCGCTCTGCCACAGTCAGAGCCATTCTAATGCCTGAGGCAGAGGCCACAGAGCCATCCTCAGCGCCCGGGCAAACTTTGCTCCAGTGGAGCCTTGGCTGCGGGAGGGGAAGAGAGAGACAGAGAGGAAGGAGAGGGGGAGGGGTGAAGAAGCAGATGGGCGCTTCTCCTGTGTGCCCTGGCCGGGAATCGAGCCCGGGACTACCGCACGCCAGGCCGACGCTCTACCACTGAGCCAACTGGCCAGGGCCTAATTTATAAAATAATTTTAATTGGCATTTTTGTACTAATGATTCATTTTCATATTTTAAATTATCATGTTGAGATTATTTTTATGTCATTAAATTTTATAATATATTGTTCCATAATAGTAACAAATCATGAATTTATTATTACATTTTTAAACAGAAAACCTCTGAAAGTTTAATATCAATAGAAAACTTCTATCACAAAAATGATTTGGTGTTTATTATTATGGTCATTTATTTTTATTTAAAAATACATAAAATATTATGACAAATACACAAAGCTATGATATTGGGAATTCCAGAGAATTTCTTGTGTCCTAATCCTGAAGATTTATACTAGAAATATTCAGTGCTACAGTATAAACCCGGGACATCCTGGGGGCCAGTACCAGGGAAAGAGAAGATCAACATGAAGCTTTGGAGGCAGGAGAAATGTTGGAGGGTTAAGCCAAGTTCAATTACAGGGTGTCAGGGCAGGAGACACCGGGAGCATAATGGCGTGAATACCAGAATTGGAATCCTGAAGACACATCAAAGTCAGGAAACATCAGAGGCAAATGAGGGGGCTGAAGAAGGGGAATTAAAAAGGAAACTAATTTCAGGGGTGAACATCTTCTGAAATCAAGATTGCTTTAAAATGGCTGAGCATGGATCTCTGTCTTCCCTGAGACAAGAGATTTTAAAGCAACAGCCTATTGTCAAGTGCTGCCTCCTGCAGAGTTTAAGGATTTAAGGATGCACATTTGATAAATTCACCTTTTGGTAATAGACTAATGGGAAATGATGATAGGCTAGAAATCCATTTCTGTAATCAGTGCTCTTACACGGCTATGAATTATAAATGCATGACTCTTCCTCTCCTTTCCTAATTTATAAGCAGAAGACAAAGAAGCTTGAAGATATAGAAAAGAGGGGACAAGGCTGAGGGAGAGGGACAGGGCTGAGGCGAGAGATGAAATGTGTGAAAGTAGAGTCATTCATTAATCTGAGGAGGAGAATTGGGGATTTTTAGTAAGAGATCTTTTTTTTCCCTTTCTTTCTTTTTTTCTTCTTTTTCCAAGTGAGAGAAGAGAAGATAGGAGACAGACTCCTGCATGTACCCTGACTGGGATCTACCTCAAGGCATTCACTCGTGGCCCAGGGAGCACCAGCATTTGCTCATTGGCTACTCTGAAGGCTCCATGTAGCAAAAGCAGCAGAGTTGATTCTAATTGCACATGTAGGTTTCTTTCTCTTTAAAAAGTATTTCTCCTAAGTAATTCATGGATCTTTTGTTGCCATTCCAACTGCACTGTTCTATTCTAGTTCTTTAAACACACTCCAATCCCTTTTGATTTTGGGCTCTTGCACATGTTATTTCATTTGCTCAGAACACTTTTCCTCTTGCTCAGTGGCTTGCTAATGCCCATTAATGCTTTCAGATCCTCAATTTAAAAGTTATGTCTTTAGAGAGGTATTCCTTCAATCCCCAATAGTATCATCCTCCTATAATATGCTTTCTTCTCACCCTGAACTTCTACTTTTTTGGTATTTTTCTGAAGTGAGAAGCAGGGAGGCAGAGAGACAGACTCTTGCATGTGCCTGACTGGGATCCACTCAGCATGCCCACTAGGGGGTGATGCTCTGCCTATCTGGGCCATTGCTCTGTTGCAACCAGAGCCATTCTAGTGCCTGAGGGTTGAGGCCATAGAACCATCTTCAGCACCTGGGCCAACTTTGCTCCAGTGGAGTCTTGGCTGCAGGAGGGGAAAAGAGAGATAGAGAGAAAGGAGAGAGGGAAGGGTGGAGAAGCAGATGAGTGCTTCTTCTGTGTGCCCTGTCTGGGAATTGAACCTGGGACATCCACATGCCGGGCTGACGCTCTACCACTGAGCCAATCGGCCAGGGCTGAAATTTTCCCTTTTGACAAATATGTCAGTGATCATATCTGTCTTACTCAAAACTGTACTCCAGATGCAGCATTGGTGGTATAGTGAGTGCTGAGCATAGCTTTCTTCTAAAACTCCAGGACCTACCACTGAGCTTAGTGATGGGCGATTCATGTATATTCCTTGTTTCAACAAATGGGGGAAAGTAACCATGGCCAAAGGGCAGAATGAGGAAACTGGACTAATACTATGTATGAATAGAAATATACTATAGACCATTTGTATTTTGGAAGCATTATCTATAGCCTAATAAAACGTCAGTTAAGTTTATCTCTAACCATTTATCTGTAGGCAGTCATGATTCATATATTAGCATTGACAATATTTATTTTGATGACTTTATTACTATTTTTGGCATGGTACAGGAGTAGAAAAGTTCTGTGGCTTTACTCAGGTAGACTGTTTACAGAGACAGGGTGACTTGTGGTTTATGTGGGATGGTATGAATAATCTTAAGGTATCACTTATTTTAAAGATCTCTACCCCATTGGCACACACTGTGCCAGAATTAACACAATTAAAAAAAATAGTCCTTTTAAAGGGAAGGTACATAGGAGTGATGCATTTTTAGGGTGGTGTTAGGACTAATATGGATTATGAAGCAGATCTCTTTTGGCCAACTTGTGTTCACACGTCATTCTACTAAGGTCTATATCTCCTCCTCCAGTCAGATGATCTTGTCTGGTGAACAATGAACAGAAAAGGGGGCCTAGTATACACTAGGGCTTCCTTAGCTTCCTTATAGGGAGAGGAGGTGCACAGTATAGTTAATATCCAAGGTCCCTATTGGTATTGGCAATCCATGATTTCATCTAAAAATGGGGCAGTTTATTGTAATAAAATGGCACTGGAATGGGTGTCAAAAGATCAAGGCTTTTATTGTTAACAATCTCAGATGTCAGTTAACTTTTCAAGTTTCAGCTTCTTTTACTGAAAATTAAGAATTATAATTTATGATGGCTCAGGCCTTTTCCAACCTTACCATTGAATAAATATTTATAATTATTCCTAATCACAGAGAATATGGAGGGATACACTGAAAATTCTCTTTTACAATAATGCAGTAACTCCATTTCTGCATTATAAGGATGAGCAATGTCTAATCAATATATTTAAAAGGGAGAGGAAAATTTATCTAGAACTTACCAAAGTATTTTAAAGAAGAAATCTCCTAAATGGGGATTTTTATTGCAATGTTCATCTTCCCTCTCTAGGAAATTTAAGGAAGCGTCAAATGTTTTAAAAAAATGATCCAAAGAGCAAAGTCTCTGACAGATTATGAGAAGGGGTGGGAGAACAAAATTACTTTTATGAAACACATTTAAGAAGGAAATTCTAGATGACCTTGGCTTTGGCAAAAATCTTTCCAGGCATTAGAGGTCATATGAATTTCTCCGATATATCTAAAAATAGATTGATGTATTACTATATTTCTATTACTTCATGAGTGAACCTAGCTAACTCCAAGTCCTTTACTTCCATATTGTGAGTTGAAAGGGATAAGAGGGATTAAGAAAAAGCACAATTCCCATTTACTCTTTGTAAAATTTTCGAACCAAGTTTGCTTCTGCCATGTACAAAGCAGCATTAGCGAGGGGTTTACTCCTTGCATCAGAAGTGCTGCACGCAGCAGAAATCTGTGGCTGGGCTCTCAAGATGGCCCGTTTAGGGCCAGAGGTCCCATTTCTCCTGAAATTCAAAGATGTGCTATATGAGAGAAGCATGCAGGGAAGATTCCTCTACAAAAGGTCGGAGTTGGCCCCTCATCTGAGACAGATACCATCATAGGGCACCAGGGGGCTCAAGATCAGTAGGTTGAATTTTCTGCTACTATTTAGGGACCTTCAAACTTACAAAAATTAATCCCTTTGATTAACTCTGTCTCCTAATCTTGAAGATAAGCTCAGAACACCTACCAGTTCTCAACACCGCTTACCAGGCCAAGTCTTAGCACCAAATTATGAATTTTGTCATCACTGACCTTTCCAATCTTTTCTTTTTACCTGCCCACTTGGTAGCTCAGTCCTCCTCCTTCATTCTTTGTAGAAATCTATGTCAAAGTGTTTGGGATTGTTAGGGAATTAAAGAGATCAAATCATTCAATCTTTATTTTCAAAAAACCAAGATCCAAAGAGGTTGGGTGACTTTCCTAAAGATATTTATTTATTGTCTTGGATTTCAATATAAAGCATCAGAGTTATTCACATATGTTGGGAGAATTACTTATTAATTCCACATGTAGGTCACAAAATTTTTAATTTGGTACGACCCATTATTTCTAGATATTCAAGTGTCAATGTAGGTGTGTTTCAAGATAATTTCAATATTATTAAACATATAAATCATGTCTAATCATTCATTTTTAAAAATTCTGAGCAAAAAGCTTTTGGGAGACAAAAGCTATTTTTTTATGATTTTGAAGATTATGTTAAAGTATGAAAATAAAAATTGGCTTCCACTTAAAGAGCACAAATCTAAAAAGACAGAGTCAGTGGAAAATCAGTTTGTGAGCCAACATTAATGAGACTTTAGCAATTCAAATACTGTAGAGTCTGAAGACAAGTGTCAGGTGGACTCCTGTGAAAATCAAGGTTGCTTGCTTTTCGGGGTAAGCATGTAGGTAAGTCTATTCAGGAATACCATGCCAAGATGAATAGACTGGAAGGTATTATAGTAAAGTGCTATAAATCTTACTCAAGACAGCTATTACCATGACCTGAAATTTTTTGTAATACTAGTCAATGCAGAATGGTTTGAGGGGGCTTCCACCTGCCAGAGAAGCTTCAGCTGTTCTGTAAAACCACTGATGTGGGAAATCTTATGAACAAGCAATCTCAATTAAATTTTTTTTTAAATCATCAACATGTTGGCATCAACACAGGGTTTTCTCTCTACTTATTCTTGTTCTCAAAGTAAAGATTTCACAATACACTGATTAGTTTTTCCTCGTTTATTATATCAAGTTTGTGAAAGAGAATTCTAGTACATTTTCACTGTGGAATAAAGTTTGTTAGTTTTTGAGGTAAATAGCACATTTTGGCATATATATTGCTCACAAAAATTAGGAAATATTTTTTCACTTCATATTCACTTTGAAATATCCCCTAATGTTTGTGAGCAGTATATTTGCCAAAAAGAATATAGTGCTAAAATAAATAAAACAGTAAAACTTTTGTAAACTTATTACATCCTCTAGGCAGTAGTTTTCAACCTTTGTTTCTCACGCACTCATAAACTAATTACTAAAGAAAAAGGGGCCCTGACCTCTTCTTCCTTAGTAACTAATTTATTTGTGCCATGAGATGAAAATGGTTGTATTTAGTCAGGGGCACTGACCTTAGTAATTAGTGTGTGTTTGTGCCATGAAAAAAAAAAGGTTGAAAATCACTGAAGATGTCAAGTATTGTTTTATTTAAGATAAACTTTAAAACATTTTTATAAGTAATTGAAAATCTTAAAACGAGAAATACTAATTTAACACTAAAGGAAATAGATATATTTTTAAATTTTTATTTAGAAAATTAACTTTAACAGGGTGACATTGATCATACATAGGTTTCAGGTGAAGATTTCTATAGCATTTGAAGTGTTGATTATGTTGTATACTTATTACCCAAAGTCAAATCATTTTTCATCACCTTATATTTGTCCCTCTTTACACCCTTCCCTCCACCTCCTCCCCCTCAGAATTCACTCAGATCCCCTTCCCCCTTCCCCCTGTTCCCTCCTCCCTGTTAACGATTTCATTTTTATCTATGTCTGTAAGTCTCAGTTTTATACCTCAGCTATGTGTAAAACCATACATCTCTTAGCTTTTTCTGATTTACTTATTTCACTTAGAATAATATTCTCAAGGTCCATCCATGTTGTTGTAAATGTCACTATGTCATTATTTCTTGTGGCTGAGTAGTATTCCATAGTATATATGTATCACATCTTCTTTATCCAATCCTCTATCATGGGATAGTTTTATTGTTTTCATGCCTTAGCCACTGTGAATAATGCTGTGATGAACACGGAGGTGCATGTGTCTTTATGTACCAGTGTTTTTAAGTTTTTGGAGTAGATGCCCAAAAGAGAAATTACTGGGTCATATGGTAATTCTCTTCTTAAATTTTTGAGAAACCACCATACTTTTTTCCATAATGGTTATACTAAATTTGTGTTCCCACCAGCAGTGAATGAGGATTTAAAAGAAATATTAAACGTCAGCAGAGTGATTCTTTATAATTTAATGATTGGTTTATACTTATTTTTACACTCCTTTCCCTAAAAATCCGTATATACGCTGTTGATTAACATAATTTTTAATGGAGAACCAATACACTCAGGTCTCTTGTATTCACCATACTTACTCTTCATGTGCTATTCTCTTCCTTAGCACAGTGATTTAGAAGATGTAACTTCACAGTGGAAACATTTTCTACTTGCTATGCCCACATCTGCCATTTACATCCTTTGAACAATCTTGTACCCATTTTCAGTAGCCGTCTTCAAGAAATTATTATTTTTTTATGAAGTGGATAATACTTGAAAAGACAAATACATTCAATGAAAAAAATAGCCTGACCAGGTGGTGACACAGTAGATAGAGCGTCGGACTGGTATGTGGAGAACCCAGGTTCAAAACCTCAAGGTTGCTGGCTTAAGCAAGGAGTCATTTGGTCTACTGTAGCCCCTCTCCCTCCCCCGTCAAGGCACATATGAGAAAGCAATCGAACAACTAAAATGCTGCAATGAAGAATTAATGCTTCTCATTTCTCTCCTTTCCTGTCTGTCTGTCCCTATCTGTTCATCCCTATCTGTACCTCTCTCTGTCTCTGTCAAAAAAAAAAAAAATGAAAGCTTGTCAAATAAGACCATGAACTCTCTGCTTTAGGTCCATATCTGTGAAGAAGAATCCTCCCCTCTTTCACTCTTGCCACTAATGAAATGTGCTTGTGTGACTTGTATTTCTATTACTCTCCTTGAGCTCATCATCTTCTCATCCAATCTCTTGTGATGCGTGTGGAACCTAGGCTAGGTCTAATGTTGTGGATTAGTTGCTGCACGTCTGATCTTGTTGTACTTTATTGGAAGCATATGAACACAATGTTCTGCACGCATTCATCACTGAGAACAACAGAAGGGTAGTACTCTCTACTAAAGTGTTTTTAAATGCCATTCCATGAAAAAGAGGTTACCCTACTCAGAACTGCCAAGAACCAAATTCTACCATCAGTGATTTAAAATACCTGAACGCGTTCCCACTTCTGATTAACTCCAGTGGTGCTGGCTCTCCATAGAAAGGCTGATGGTGAGGCATCCAGAAATCTTGGTTCGTGTACAATGCCAAGAAGCCAGTATGAATGAAATCAATAACATAAGCTTTTCCCTTTTTATGCAGAAAAAATGGTACCTTTGGGTCAGAGCTTATGCCCCAAGCCACAGAACAACCCTAAATATGAAGGCAGCTGGGATATGGTCAGGGACAGGATTTCAAATTGTCACTGTTCCTGTATTGGGGCTGTGCCACACTCATCACCTCCTTCTGTGTTCCGGTGTGTGTGTGTGTGTGTATGTGTGTGTGTGTATTCCTTTCTCTGAAACTGGGGCATTATTATTTTGTATAATGTCTGGAGCCCTTACAAAGGAAAAAAAAACAACCTAAGAATTCTAAATAATTAGAATTGTCCCTGTATAGTATGCATATTCTGGCAATTCAAAAGTACCCATTATATGCAAAGTGCTCAGCTAAAGGGTGGGGATCAAATGGGAATAAGATATTTCTGCCCTTGAGGGATATTATAATCTGGGATGGGGAGACAGACAAGCAAATGTACAAGCGTTTCTTGTGCAGAGTACCTATACTAAGTGATCTATTAGCAGTGGGGTAAAGCAAGGAGAACATAGGGTCTGGCTTCAGACTTTAGGACAGATTCAGTTTTTACTGATTAACATACTGTGATCTTGGGAAAATTATTTCCTCTCCAGAACCTCAGTTTCTTCATCTGAGAAATAACAATTAAAATGGGACCTACCTCTAGGAGTCATTGAGAGGATTAGATATGATATTTTGGAAAACAATTTCCTATTGGAAAACAGTGTCTGCTAACCGAAAAGTCTTATGACTCAATAAACATTAGCTATCATTATAAACAAAGTCTCATGGGAATATAGGTGAGATAAAACACACACACCACTGAAAGAGTTAAAAAAGAAATCTATCTCCATAGCGGATTATTAAATTAAGACTACTTAGAGGTGGCTTTAACTTACACATACTGGTAAGTTATGCAGGGTTTACACATCTGCTCCTTCTGTTTTTCAGTGACAAAATATGTACTTACAATGGCAATTAAAGCAACTTAAAGTACCACTGTAATACATCACAGATACCTCTGTAAGGAAACACAGTTGCTATAGATCATTTGAAATGGTTATGATTGTATGAATATTTTAAGATGTAAAAAAAAACCATCTGTAGGTGTTCTACTGTTATATTTTAAACACAGATCTCAAAAATCTAAAACTATGTCATAGAAGAGCTCTAAAAAGCTCTTTTAATAAAGGTGTCTCTCACTGAAGGAAAGATTAAACTTTGAGTATGCTGATGACTGACTGAATGAATGAAATTTTGTAGTGTTAGAAAGAATACACATTAAGCATTGTTTTCAATAAAAATTTGCAGATATTGGCTTTTTTTTTTGTACACAAAGATTGTGACCAGGGTAAAGCACAGTGGGACAGATAATTTTGAGATGATTTCAATAAATATTTGTTTTCTTAAAGTTTTTCCAGGGAGAAGTCTAAAAAAGAAGTCTGACAGTTATGTGAACTCTGTCACACTGAGAATTACTAGTGAGAGCAGACAGTAGGAAAAGTAGGTTTATTTTCAGTTGTGTTTGAGGCAAAGGAACTCACCTTCCTCAGAAATTAATGGGGGCTTTCAATCTTGCTGGCACTGCTACTTTATCATTCATATGACTAAACAGACAATCAATTTAGCAACAATGTATGGGAATGAAGGGAAGGAACAAATAAGCTATGAATGATGAGAAGAGAAATATCAAAACCCCCGCCCTTATTCTTTTTTAATGGCTAATACCAACAGGGACAAGACCAGTAAAAAGAGGTTAATGAATTGCAAAGATCCTTTAGAAAGTGATTGACTGGTATTGAAGCACAGTCAAATCAGTCATAAATATTTACTTTTATTAGCAACAGTGGGTTGCCTGTTATTTTCAATTGATTTTTAAAGCTGGCAAAAATCTACCACTGTGACTATCATCAAATGTTCCCAATTTTGTCAATATTTCCCTGCTCTAAACAATTCCAAAGCACACAGCCTCCTAAACCTTTATTTCAAATGTATTTTTTTTCCGGCACAATTTCCTAATGATTGCAAATGACAAGTTAAAGTGAGGTTCTCTATATCATTAAGAATAATTATAATCTTTTCGTTTTGACATTTGTTCAAATAGATGGAATGGCAGCAATTGTGGGATTAATGTTCTTTGATAATCTATATTCCACTAACATTGACTTGCTAACCTGCAGTTGTGTTATTTGTTTTACCAAGTGAGAATGACCTATAATAGGAAGCTCTCTCTCCATCTCTCTTTTTTCTTTTTTTAATTTCCAGTCAGTGTAGCAGCGACAAGAACTATAAGAGTTAACAGGGCAACATCATTCCAATTTTTGAACAGTGTGCAATATTTCTGTTTACGCCATTGAATTAAATGCTGCTCTGTTTTGTAAAATCCCATTCAAAATAAGGACATTTTCCTGAAACTTGCTGTCTAGACTATCAAAAAGATGGAAATTGGTTTTAACACAGTGTTTGTAACATTAAGATCCAATAATTCAATTCAAAAGAACATAACAAAAGGAATTTCCTACAGATAACAACAAAGAGTTAATATTTCCCAGGGCAGACAAGTTTCCAATTCAATTAGTTTTAATGAACCTTCTGCTCACTGGTTACTGAACTAGAAAGAACAGCAATAAATGCCCAGAGGAAAGAGAGAGAGGATATTAAAGGAGGGTTAGTGTATAGTATATAAATTTCCAAGTTGACTAAAAGAGTAGCCTTGATGTAGTTTTAGGAGTTAAAGGCAGAGAAGCAAATCTGTCTTCCGAGTTTAGCGTACGGGGGCAGCAAATCTGAACTGTTCCGTGTGATGAAACAAACACACTAGTCCATATCCTTGCTGTGATAATAAAATAGATAATACAATAGATAATACAATAATATAGTTCCTTAAGAGAGCTGAACATATTCCATAAGAAAAAACATAGTATAAATTCTTTTGCTAATAATCAGTTAACTAGATGTGTTAGTTTATATGTATATAATTGTATACATATACCCGTGTATAAAAATGTATATATCTTTCAATCTATTTTCTCAGATAATTTAGATAGGAACTTTTTTCAGTTTGTATTTACCAGGAATTATATATTCACTCACACGGGGAATAGCAATGATATACAATTATGAAAGTAAAGTGCTGCCACACACAAACAATTTCCTACTTGAGATACAGGAACTGTTTTACCTGAGAATTTAATGCACTTCATATTTTTATTTGATTTTGATGGTCACCTAAACCTGTAATATAGCACAGCAAACTTTCATTTCCAGGATCAAGCTGCAAGTCATACATATCATTAAACATGACTACCATCACAAATATGATTGTATAAATATACAAATCCACTGCTGTTAAATATCTGACATAAATAATAGAGTTTAGTAAAAGCCTCCATGTTGACTACTGTTTCAGGTAAGCATTGCCAAGTGTTTCTCCATTTTCTGAACTTCTAAAAATATTTTTGTTTCTAGTCCCATTCATTATTTTGAACTATACTTTTTTTCTTAGCTAGAGCTGAGTTCACACCAACATTTTGAAAATCTTTTTCTGGGTGCTGAATGTGAAAAGTTCTAAATGCATGTTATTAAATGGAATGGATATGTTCCATACTGCAGTAAGTTCCACCTAACTGCAGAGATGCCCACGTTTTTCTGTGCAAGTGTTAAAAGAGCACAAACGTGTTTTAAAGGTAATATGAAGCTTGGATCACTCAGTCAGCTTCATAAGGATAGGACTTGAGAATATGGCTGCAAATTTGATCAGCAGCTATAGCATTTCAGTGATTCATATTTTTTCTTACGGATGCATTTCTTCGATTGAGTTTAAAGTCAGACTTGTGTTTGTGGATGGCTGCTTTATCTGAAAATGGTTAGATTTAAAAAATGCAGCACCTGAGTTGGTTTTGAGAGAAACATGATTTTAACTTCATAATCACACATTTAACCACCACCACAACAAAATTAGGATGAAATAGAACCAAATCAAGTGCAAAGCATTTAATAGTGCAGTGTATCCCTTAAACAATCTTTTAAAAGACCACTAAATAATTGACAGCAGCATTAAAAGAAGTTAACTTTCTGAAATGCTATGGAATCTATATGCTCTGTTGTCCAGTTGAAGCAAAGGCTGTTTTGATACCTTAACATCTGTTATCAACATTTTGATGTTATTTAATAGAATTTTTTTATTTATTTACTACATTTCTTTTAACATTAAGAGATAATATCAACTCATTGCATACTTCCTAAGAGATGATTGCTTTAAGTAGGTAGCAATGAAAAAGAAGAGGAAACAAAATGAAATCTAGAGCATTGGTTTTTAGCATAAATCCTTTGTTTCATAATTTTCTCTGTTCTGGCCATATAGGAAGTTATTACAAATAACCAACAATTCACGAGTGGTCTCACTCTAGTTTAAAAATAGAATATGATAGGGCTAACCTCTTTGAAAATATAATTATTCCTGTTACTCCAAGAGGTTTTTTCCAGAGCTGGAGTTTAAAAATTCATTTCTACTTTGGGTAAATGTTTTACTTTCTCTAATTCATTTGAGGTTTTTGTTGTGCGTAAGTGGATCTGAAAGAAAGGGTTTGGGAAAAATAAAATTCACATTTGCACTCTATAGGAAATGGAATTTTAGGGAAAGGGAAAATTCTTTATCACTTGATAACTACACTATGAAATGTGATTATGAACACATAAATGGCAAAAACAACCTTCCTTACAAGAGAAGTATTGCCAGGTAGTAGAATTAAGAGCATATGGTTGGATGGTGGAACAAAAGCAGAGGAACTCCTCCCTCAGAACAATAGGAACACATGAATAGGCAAGGGTAGGCATAAAAGGAAGCAATATCTTAGTCCAAGGCATTAAATTGCAAAACTAGAATAGGAATGTGCAAAACACTAAGGACCTCTGATGTCCGGTTTTCTTAAATAGCTAAAGAAACTCTAGAACTTTGCCTCTAAGGTATTACAAGAACTTTGTCAAGTTGCACATGAGAAAATAGAGCCCACAGCCATATAGTAAGCAAAAAAATTCTGTTTGAGTATTGACATGACAGTTTTTGAAAGTTCAAGCAGAAAACCAATTATAATGAGCACTGGAAAGCCTGGAGCCCTGCTGTTCAATAAATAAAAAGTACAACAAACTATTTTCCAAAAAGGTTCTAGAGAGTTTCTTCTTGTCCCACTACTTACAATCTGATTACATAAATAGTCTCTATTTGCTGTTGAATTGCCAGGCAGCTGTATTAAAGTACAAATCAAATCAAGTCAGGATTAGAAAGTAAAAGAGCATGGTTTAAAGTAATCTATCCCCCAGGAACTGTGCTCAGATTCATCAAACAGAGCTTAAAGTACAGTATATCTTATACCCTCGTGTTTCCATGCTGCAGTGCTGCAAAACCAGTTATTATTTTTGATATCCAGAGAATGTTGCTTGTTGCTGAAGAAGGCTCACTTGCTTATTTAAAGGTACTATTCCTATGTGCCACTTATTTATTACTTCTTTTGGTTAAGATTCCTGGGAAGGACATAAGCATGAAAGGCTAGTAGGCTTTTTATTGATCAAATCCTATCTGCCTCAGCTGTGAGTTGTCAGGACTATTTCTTTTAGCTAGAACAATGACTAATTTATTCCAGATTTCTGGTGATACACAGTTGTGATATTAAAGAAAACCTAGGAGTCCTTAGATGCTATTGGCTAATAAAGTGTTATGTGCACCTGCCCTTGCAAATCCTGCTCCATCCAATTATTACCAAAGAAGGAGCGATTTAGTCATTTCAGCCTGTAATTGCTTTGGATGGAAAGCTCTGTATGTAATTGTCAATGTCATCATGCTAGTCATAATTTTTTGTTTTTTACAGAATTGTTGTCGTCTTAAAGTAGAATGAAAAAAATTCAATAATTATGTGTAGTTTTATCAGTGATTTTTTCTTCTTTTATTACCTTAAAGAAAAAAGTATTTAAGTCTACAAACATGATCATAGGTTTCATCACATGCCTTGTGCTTATATAATAGTTAAATAACTATTTAGAGATGCTTTAGTGGCTTCGGTTATCATATTCTACATTTATCTCCAAAGGGCATAAATATAGCCTGTGAAGATAGCTAGATATTGATTTATAGTGATGAATATATATTTTATTTGTAACATCGAGGGGTAAACAGGCAAAAGTGTTATTTCTGTGAGCTGAACGGCTTCAAGAGAATGGGTAATGTGTGTTTTAACCAGGCAGCCCAATGATCATTTTTCTTCCTATATCCCTAAGCTAGGGAAGAAAAAGTCGACTGGTTGCCATTTGTTAACATTTCTCATGTAAGTAGCTCTACTTGCAAACTGTGCCACATTAAAACAAGCATTCAGTGTCATCCTTGTGCACCAGGATGTTAGAAACTCTGGCACCTTTCCATTGCAGTCTGAAGCTTTTCAGCCCAATTTAAACTTTCGTTCTTCTGCACTTTGCTAACCTGATCATTACCACTGGTGCAGATTACCTGTAGTGCTATGTGGCCAGGTGACTTGGGTAGCAATGGGAAGGAACCTACATTCACGAAGGACACTTGGAGCTTTCTCTCTATGGGGACAGAGATTTCTGTGTGAACTGTTTAGAAAAAAAGTGGGAGATTTAATAACCTTCCCTTCATCATCCTCTTCTAGACTTATCATGAAAAGGTCAGAATTGGAATTTGCTATTTATAGCCCCTCTGAACCACATATTATGAGTAAGGACCTTGCCAATTTACCAGGGAGGTAACTGCAGACCAAGATCTCCACACAAGGTATTTGCGGGGTGAGTGGGTGCTCATGGAGACTTTTACTTGCAGAGTCAGGCAAAACATTGCTTCTAAGAAACTGCCTGCCGAATTGGTCTGGCTCTGTGTTTGAAACAAATGGTTTTTGAAAATCTTTTAATGAAATACTGATTTTTATCAAGCAGTCAAACTAAAAGCAAACGTACCATGGTGACATGATTAAAAAATAACAATATATTACAGGTAAACCAAGATAAATGAGTTAAATACTCAGTTTATGGTGCAAATTGAAACCATATATCACAACCTTTCATTATATTACATTGCTGCTAGAGTACAGACTATGGAAGCTGGTTGAATGGTAATATCTAATTAGTAGGGAGCTTTTTGCCCAGCTTTAGCTGATGGAGCTAAAAAGAGATTATTTCCATAACAAAAGTTTCTTAAAAATATTTTTTAAGTGAATGTGACATAATCAGGAAGACTATGGCACCCTGAAATTGCCCTTCCCAGATCTCGCAGGAAGAAGTGTAAGGATCTGTATTAATTTTAAACCTCCCTTTGATTGGGTGAACCTGTCCCCGTTTTGTATGACATTGTTGCCACAGGTCATTGCCTGGTGCGGTGTACCATGAAACAAACAAATAGAAAAAGGCACCTTCTGGCACTTTAAGTCTCACTGCCATCTGACTACTACCCTAGTGGTTCAGAATGATGAAAAGCAGAGGCTAGGAGAAATCTTCCTATGGTTAGATTGGGAAAAATGAGCATGATGATCACATGTGCTGGGAAGGGCAGGAGAGACAGCCAAAGTCATCTCAGAACTCAAGAGAAAAGGAGAAGACAAGAGGTCACAATTATATTCTAGTATCACACTCCCTTTCACAGAGATCTGATATATTCAGTTTGTTCTTGTATGGTGCTTAGGGAAGTTCTAATTAAGGGAAGAAAGAATTTTGACACATGTGAAGTAGAGATCAATATTTAGCACTATAATCAGCAATTCCTGATGGTTTGACAATGTCACTATACACATTGTAACTATCCATTATTTTCTCAGAGAAGAGAGCCAGGCAGAGGCTAACAAGCTTACGGCAAGCTATCATGAATCACATAAAGCAGTGTCTCATTCGCTTCTATTTGTCTTGCTTTTTATCTTCATTCATCCTTGTAAAGAAGGCTGTACTGCCACCAGCCTCAAAATGCCACCCTACCTCTGAACTGCAACAACAAAAAGCAAAAAGCCATTTCTAAAATTGTCTACCATATAAAGTACAATAACTACTTTCCAAAGAAATTAAAAAAAAAAGTGGTGACTGTTTACTCTCTGAAAATGTACATGGCAGACTCCCTTCACATTTAACCTATAGGGACTCTATTAGCTACTAGAAAAATATTAATTTAAAACACTTTGGGGGGAGGTTATGTTTATAGTAAGTTACAGGTTTAGAATATATTGATCTCTTTTTTCACCAGACTAAACAGTGTCTGCTCTTATAACAAAGAAAATCTCATTATCACAGAGCTGAACCAAATTCTGTTTCAAATTTTGCTTTTGGATGTAGAGAGGGAATTTTAACAAAATATCAGAATAGCTAGCTATCTTAACATTAGGGGTGTGAGTAGGTGATAGAGGTCCATATTCAGGTTTTCAACCCACAAGAGATTTGTCACGCAACAAATCTTCCTTACGTTCATGGATATGAAAAGTTTAAGTATATAAGGCATCTCCTCCACTCAGATTTTGGCAAAGAAGTATGTTTTTCTGAAGTTTACTTGCATATAATTTGTTTACTGTTTATTAAGTTCTGATATCATAATAATTAATAATCATTTTAACACATTCATTGCCAATGCAAAATAAAATACAAATTCTAAGGCTATTGCTCACTTGATTTTAAGTTAATTGCATTCTGTTGCACCTTTAAATAAGTTATAAAGTGCTATTCTCTGTTTTCTTTTAAATATGAAATGTTGTGCCAGGTCTAGTTAATTTTTAGAAATTGTCAGAAAAGTAATTTCAAGATTTCTTTTATTTATTTTTGCACATTAGATTTTGATTGGAGAGCATATACCTGGATAACTTAAAGAAATAAACACTCTGTAAAATGTGATGGAATAATTTGACCTCAATTTACATACAGAACATTATTTCCAACATTTTTCATAACATTCTCGGTCGTGCAGCACGCAATGTATGACTGTAGGTGGAAGTGGAAGACTTGGTGTCCTGCGTTTCAAACTGTCAGCTGATTCTCACTGCTCTATTCCTGTTTAAGTGAGATGCTGACACAGGCTCACACCCTGACTATCACAAGTAGCACTAATTAAGGGCTGTCCAACTGCGCTTTCTGCTGAGCAGTTTGCTCCAGTGGGTGACAGGAAACAGCCTGAGCTCTGTCTGCAGAATGACATAACAAAGAAGGTTTTTTTTTTTTTTTCAAGAATACAGATCTGGAGGGCTGGATAAAAAGACCTAAGAGAGATCTAACTTGCCTATTTGTTGCTATGAATATATAATTTTAGATTAAGAAAACTTGCTAAGTCACTGTTTATTGTCAGTTTATTAGGGCTTGTCTTGCTAGAATTAGTAATAATTATAGGAGGATAGTGTGAATTAATAGGGAACTTGGGGACCAAGCATTCCTCTTATTTAAAAGGTTATCAATAAATCTCTTTTTAAAAATGATGGTCAAATGTTGTGATTATAGTATAATGATATTGTTTGTAACTTAGAGAATTTAGCTTAAAAAGCAAAGACATGAAAGGAATGTCTCCCTTGGGTATGACTGTGGAAGTTAATTTATCTAGCAGCCAAGTTGATTAAGAAAGTGTGATACACACACACACACACACACACACACACACACACACACGTAAAAGGACAAAGAAAACCAAAACAAAAATTCCCACAACTCAGGAAAAGAATAGAGCAACCTTAACTTTGTTTCTTCCCTGCATTTGTTTTCCTTAAAATTCCAATTAATTTGAATCTGAAATTTAGTGTCTTTCTCTACTCCCTCTAAAAATAACCCCACGTAAAGAGTCTTAAGTAGAGCATATGTAAATGAGTAAACTACTCCCTTGGGTATGATATCACTACTTGGATAGTCAAAACTAGAAGAAAAGAAAAACATCAAATTGTGTTCTCAAGGTGTTACTGTGTATTCTAATGAGGATATCATCACTGTCCTCATCATCTACCAGAAGACATGGCACTCGGAGACAGGACCGAGTGCAGAGTCGATTTCTTGACAGCACTAAGCGATAACGCCTCCTGGCTGCTGCTGTGTGCTTGAGAAATTGGCTGGCCCACTACTGTCCTTTTACAATGGTTTCATTTAATTGTAATCCAAAGATCAAAGGTCTGTAACTCTTTAACCAAATTCCAATGTCTGCCAAATTCAATAGCTGTCATTCTTATAGAAAAAGGCAGTGTAATATGTGTGTCCTGATCTAATTTTATAGAAAAAGACACAATTTACATACTGTTTATTTAGTTAAGTCTCTAAAATCAATACCTTTGTCTGTACCTCTTTTGTTTAAAATACATCATGACATAGCAAACGGCTCTATAAATGAATTTTTCTAAACCACACGCATTGTTAATGTTTCTGTATTGCACGATCAAAAAAGAACAGTTGAAATCATAGCTTTTTAGAGATCAACCTAAATGTATTTTAATATTGGATTACTAAAGAATGTTAAATTTTACATTTCTAAAATTATAAATTTTGTTTGAAAAGGTCAGTCATATTCCTGAGCCACATTTACCAAGAGGAGAACATATTTCAACCATTGAAATAAAAGAAAAAGTGATTATGTTTACTATTAAGAGAAAATTATTCTTAAGAGAGTGTCTCTGTAATAAGCATGAAAACCCAAACAAAAATGAGCTCCTGAAAAAGTCTCAGGATAGAACAGAAATATTTTTTAAGGAAAAAGGAAAAACCATTTAAGGCTGTGTAGAAACAAATCCATTCAACTAATTGTTTTATAGATTACTCTAAATTTCATTGCACTTAAGGAAGAACACAAAGGTTTCACTTTCAGCGTTACAGTCACAGATATCTCTTTACTGACATTCCAATGGTCATGGTGATATTTCTTTGAAATGTGAAGCAAATGACTATCTTTAGAACAAATATTTTCCAACTCTAAGAATAGCTATTTATGTGTTAAATTTGCATTTTTAATGACATGTGGCTTTTATATTTTGATTAGCTCTTTAGAATAATTTCCTTCCTTCATTGTCCCTGGCATGTAACCATAATTAGTTAGCAAGATTAGGCGGGATGGATCGAAGTGCCACATACTTTGTGGTGGTGACCACATGACAGTGAATATTTAAACGTGAGTGTGAAGACCCACACAGTCACTCTTTTGGTAAAATTTGATAATTTTGTGCTTCAAACAGCCTAAAGTTTAATGTTGTTCCCATTTCAATTCATCAGACTTAAAAGGCCAATGTATTTATATATGTTCTTTTTTCACATGAGATATTGCACATTTAGTTTCCTGTTAACTTGATTTTTCTAGGAAGAATTTTTCCAAGCTGATGTGAGACTAAATCTTTCTAAGATATAAAACCTAAACCTTGTATCTTCCACATAAAGGCAATTACTAAAATTAAATACTGTCTTTTTCTCATGAGAGGAAGAAGGACTTGAAATTCTTGATGAAGGCAGGGGCATTGGAGTCCCAAATCGAGGTCTTAAAGTTTTTATTTATACTTTATTTAATTGTATTTTTTTGCACTTAAGCTTGGTGAAACAGTTCTCTACATTTTAGTTTACTTTTACAGACTGTACCCTCTCTCCATATTTCAGTCCTTTCATTCTGGTGCATTGGGTCTTGGTATTTTTCAGTTCGTACTCTGACTCTAGGTATCCTGTGGGTTAGACTGGACATCAGAAAACTTTCCATCCTTCACTAAGAAAAATCTCAGGAATTTCCATGCTTCAGGAAAAAAAGTTTGCCTGGAAACTTTAAAACTTAAGTAATTTCTCTTATTTACAGGATATTTTTATATAACTCTCATTGCTACTGCTCATCCATGAATATTTATTTATCCATTCTTCTTTCTTCCTATCCATCCATCTCACATATATTGAATATCTACATATATTGAAAATCTTCTATATGCTGGACACCAAGCTAAGAATTTCAAAACAAAGATGACTATATTGAACTTTCTGCTTTCATGGCATTCTTGTTACAATGGGGAGTTGTCTAAGAACAAACAAACGAACTGACAACCTCAAAACCAAAAACATACAAAACAAAAAACAAAAAGCACAAAAACTGAAACTATGTTTTTATATAATTAAATAAATACTTTATATTTTTTGGTAAAGTACCAAAGTAGCCTGAAAACCTGGTGCATGTACTGCCTTTTTAAAATCTTTTTTTCTTCTGTTAAAAAGATTGTATTTATTGATTTTGCAGGGAGAGGCATGGGGGAACAAGACGTATCTCATAGATGCTTCCCTTCAGTTGTTCACTGATTGCTCCTCATGTGTACCTTGACTGAGCAAGCCCAAGGTTTCAAACCTGCGATGATAGCATTCCAGGTTGATGCTATACCCACTGCACACCACAGGCCAGGCTCCTTCCTTAAATTTGAAAGACCGAATGATACTAATATTGGAGAAAAGTTTGCAAATTGTTAATCACAAATTCTGACCTATTCTGGAAAATGAATATCTCATGGTAACTTGAGTAGAAACAGTAGCTCTGAAGAATCTAACAGGTTGCTATTTTCCCCAGCCTCACATTGGAGAAACATTTTCCTAAGACTGCATAGCTGTGGTGTTCATCATTTGTCATTTGAAGTTTCCACGTCAGGCTTCACATAAACAGTACAGCCCTGTTCTCACTTTTTGCCCCCTTACAGCTGCCTCAGCATAGCACTGTGGCTTCTTCCTGCTGCCCACACACCAACCCCA
This sequence comes from Saccopteryx bilineata, assembly GCF_036850765.1. NCBI lineage: Eukaryota > Metazoa > Chordata > Mammalia > Chiroptera > Emballonuridae > Saccopteryx > Saccopteryx bilineata. Next base: position 81,500,096 of record NC_089494.1, read on the forward strand.
GGGCGGCAGGGGCAGGCTTCTGCAGCACATCTTTCTGGCATGTCCTAGCTGATGCATAGCTCTCTCCACCTCTCTACCCCCTTCTACCCAACAACTTTCTATCCCTGTCCTGAACACGGCCTGGAATCTGGAACCTATTTTGTTTTGTTGTCATTTATGACTTTGTTTAAAGAAAATAAATATTTACCAACCTTAAGAAAAATTTTCCTGGGCAAATACATTGTCCAAGTGTAACTCAGAGATGTGCTAAGAGTCATACAATGGTCCCTGGCTTTTGATTTCATTACATTTGACATGCATATGTTTTGTTTAAAACATTTTGCTAGGGAATCTGTCAGGGCACAAAATGGAAATAAGTGTAGTTCCTTCCTGCTGGTTTCTTATAATCTCTTGAGTGACAAAGAGAAATAGTTCCCCCGCACTCCAAAAAAAGCAGATTATGAAAATACAGATTATATTATTTTTACAGTTTCAACGAAACTCCAGGGTACTCTATGTATTATTGATAATTGATTCATATTCATTTCTTTTCAGACATTGGAACATGAACAGCACACTCTTCTCTAAGAGCCCTCTGCCTCCTAAACTCAAAACAATGTTTCATTTACTAGACCTCACAGCCTTTTTTTGTTATCTAGTGCCTTCTCTTTCCTCTTCCTCCTTTTTTTCCTTTCTTTTCCCTTCAGGGATCCATGTTCCTTTTATTAGACATGTTTCCTAGAATTTTTTTCAAAGCTTACATGGTGAATTATCTCTTACAGCTTTGTCTGGGACCAATCCATCAGATGACTGAGAGTGGCAATAAGAATGAAATAACTAAAATCACTTAAAATATTTTTCTTTGGAAATTAATTCATATTTTAATTTTGCATGATATAGACTATTTTTCCATTACTTTGATATAATACCATCATTATTTAGACCTTGAATTAATATTTGAAATAGGAAGTACAAAATTTGGTTTACTGACATAACCAGGAAGGATTTTCTTCTGTCACTATTAATAATTTTAACAGAGTACTATGTTAAATGAGACGATGTTGCTCTGAGGGTGAAAGTAGGGGTCCAAGCACCTCTGTTTATTTCATTTCACAGATGGTTTCAAATCTAAAGTCTTGAGATTTTGCTAATTACAAACTTATTTTCAAGCTGCAAAAATGATTTAATCTAGATCTGGGATTCTAGCACATAATTATTACAATTTGATTACATACTTCAGTATCTTAAAAGAAAGAAAAACAAGAAGGAAGGAAGGGAAGAAGAAAAAGAGGAAAGGAGGAAGGAAGGAAGGAAGGAAGGAAAGAAGGAAGGAAGGAAGGAAGGAAGGAAGGAAGGAAGGAAGGAAGGAAGGAGAAAGGAAGGAAGGAAGGAAGAAGGAAGGGTGGTGTAAGGGTGGTGAAAGGAAGGAAGGAAGGGTAGAGGAAGAAAAGGTGGAAGAAAGGAAGGGTGGAAAGAGGGTGGAAAGAAAGAAAGAAGGAAGGAAGGGAGGAAGGAAGGAAAGAAAGAAGGAAGGAAGGAAGGAAGGAAGGAAGGAAGGAAGGAAGGAAGGAAGGAAGGAATAAAGGAAGGAAGGAAGGAAGGAAGAAAAGAGAGAAGTAGGTCAACTATTGAGCTGGGTGTTTCACTCGCATTATTTTTATGTAAGGCAGATATTGTATTCACTTCACATACAAAGAAAGACTAGATAAATTAAGTTATGTACTTTACCCCAGATTGCTTGCAGTCATTGCTGAACTGATCTTTATTTTTTTTTATTTTTATTTTTTAATAATTTTATTTTTTTAATGGGGTGACATCAATAAATCAGGATACATATATTCAAAGATAACAAGTCCAGGTTATCTTGTCATTCAATTATGTTGCATACCCATCACCCAAAGTCAGATTGTCCTCTGTCACCTTCTATCTTGTTTTCTTTGTGCCCCTCCCCCTCCCCCTTTCCCTCTCCCATTCCCCCTCCCCCCCCCCCCCCGTAACCACCACACTCTTATCAATGTCTCTTAGTTTCACTTTTATGTCCCACCTACGTATGGAATAATGCAGTTCCTGGTTTTTTCTGATTTACTTATTTCGCTTCGTATCATGTTATCAAGATCCCACCATTTTGCTGTAAATGTTCCGATGTCATCATTTCTTATGGCTGAGTAGTATTCCATAGTGTATATGTGCCACATCTTCTTTATCCAGTCATCTATTGACGGGCTTTTTGGTTGTTTCCATGTCCTGGCCACTGTGAACAATGCTGCAATAAATATGGGGCTGCATGTGTCTTTACGTATCAATGTTTCTGAGTGTTTGGGGTATATACCCAGTAGAGGGATTGCTGGGTCATAAGGTAGTTCTATTTTCAGTTTTTTGAGGAACCACCATACTTTCTTCCATAATGGTTGTACTACTTTACATTCCCACCAACAGTGTATGAGGGTTCCTTTTTCTCCACAGCCTCTCCAACATTTGCTATTACCTGTCTTGCTAATAATAGCTAATTGAACAGGTGTGAGGTGGTATCTCATTGCAGTTTTGATTTGAATTTCTCTAATAGCTAAAGAAGATGAGCATCTTTTCATATATCTGTTGGCCATTTGTATTTCTTCCTAGGAGAAGTGTCTTGAATTGATCTTTAAATCCTGGTTTGTCTAATGTTAGTTAACATACCCCTTTCTTTAATACTGGAGCTAATGAGTGGATTCTTTGAGCGGTCTGGCAAATGAAATAGGTGTGCAAAGTGCTCAGTCTAAACAACAACAGTGCAGTAAATTGCAGAATTCTGAATAAAGATACTTGATTTAAAAAATTTTAAAAATCCTATATTGGTCAGTAATAAAATTCAAATAATAACAATAACAACAATAGCAGCAGCAAGAGCAAAAAGAAGTTATGGGACCCATATTTTACATATCAGGAGTCCCCTGCTTTATGCTAAACTCTCCCTTTAAATAATTGCCCTGTTTTCTAGATCTTTACTTCAGAAACTCCTGACTAGAGGAACTACTCATTCCATTTCAATAATCTTTGATTTTCCTTACTGTATAATTTTCTATGTATAAGTGGGATTGGAAAAAAGAGGGTGATGGCTCAAATCATGTGGGAATTTATCGATGGAGGAGGCACAATGACAGATGCAGCTAGTTGGGGAAAGGACTGTTTCATCTTTCATTTACATAGTTCCTGAGTAGTGCCTGTTATGATTTTGATCTTGGCTTAGATGTAACTTCCTTCAAGAAGCATTCTTTGATCCTGCTATGTTTGTATACTTCTGCAGCACCTGGTACTTTCCCTTTCATAGAATTTTAAACTCTATTTAATTGCCTTTATCCTCTTCTTACATCCAGCTCTGTGTTGGTGGAAATCACATCTAAGCTGCTCATCATTGCATCTCTGATATTGTGTATGGCATCTCTGAAGGAGTTGGAGCTCAATAAGTATTTGTTGAATGAATAAGGGAATAAGTAAACATTAGATGTTATGCTTTTTAAGCACATTTATTTATATTGCTTTGGAAAATATTTAATGCTTCCCCTGACTCTTAATTACAGAAATGAGAACCTTGTAAAGCTTTTGGAAGCAAAATATTTTATGTTCACTCTATGTAAACTGTGGGACATTCAGAGCTTGGATGTTATTAGTGAAGGTCGAGTCAGGAAAATAGCAGTCTAGGCATTTCAAACAAGAGGGTACATTTATTTATTTATTTAAATAATTTTTTAGGAAGGGTTTCAGGAGATGAAAATCAGCTGGAAAAGTTGAGGATGCGGTGGAATCACGGAAAGCTGTTGATAAGATTCAGAATGTCAAAAAATGCACAGGAATTGCAGATAACCACTGTTAATGGACTTAGTTTGCTTCAGCATGAAAAAGAGTGAGATATAGGAGAAATCTTGGAAGCCACTGCCAAATCCCCTGTGCCTGCTGGAAGGAAATAGTGGCTTGTATTCTCTTCCATCTTCCCAATTTCATGTGATTGCCCCTGATCAAGACAGAGTGTTTTAGTTTCCTGTGACCGCTGTAACAAATTATCTAACATGTGATGCTTTAACATAATATGTTATTTTCTCATAATTCTGGAGGCCAGAAGGCTAAACTGTGTTTCTATGGGCCGAAAGCTATATGTTGCCAGGGCCACAATTCTAAATTTAATAACTTTCAACATTTCTGTTGCCATATAAGGTAATACAAGTACCATGTATCAGGAGCTGGATTTTGGGGGGTAGAGGTGGGATAAGAGTTAGGAGTACAGAGTACATTTCAGAAGTATAAGGGAGAGCAAACAGAAAGTGAAAATGAATGCTGGTTCTCAAACAATCAATATCCAGCATAGAGTTCAATAACAGTATGTTGTCAATAAAATTAATGGACTTTGATCTTTGGGCATTAATAGAAGATATGTCTCCTAAAGAAAGAAGGTCAAGCCAATAGGCATATGAAAAAATGCTCAACATCACTAATCATTAGAGAAATGCAAATTAAAACCACAATGAGATATCACCTCACACCAGTCAGAATGGTGCTTATCAACAAAACAACACAGAATAAGTGCTGGCGAGGATGTGGAGAAAAGGGAACCCTCCTGCACTGCTGGTGGGATGCAGACTGGTGCAGCCACTGTGGAAAACAGTATGGAGATTCCTCAAAAAACTGAAAATCGAACTGCCTTTTGACCCAGCTATCCCACTTTTAAGAATATACCCCAAGGACACCATAGAACGGCTCGAAAAGGAGAAATGCACCCGCATGTTTGTGGCAGCATTGTTTACAATAGCAAAGATCTGGAAACAACCCAAGTGTCTGTCAGAGGACGAGTGGATTAAAAAGCTTTGGTACATATATACTATGGAATACTACTCAGCCATAAGAAATGATGACATCGGATCATTTACAATAACATGGATGGACCTTGACAACATTATACGGAGTGAAATAAGTAAATCAGAAAAAAAACTAAGATGAATCCATACATAGAAGGGACATAAAAATGAGACTCAGAGACATGAACAAGAATGTGATGGCAACAGGGGCAGGGGGTAGGGGGAGGGGGGATGGGGTGAAGGAGAGAGGGGTTAGGGGAGGGGAGGGGCACAAAGAAAACCAGATAGAAGGTGACAGAAGACAATTTAACTTTGGGGGAGGGGTATACAGCACAATCAAATGTCAAAATAATCTAGAGATATTTTCTCTCAACATATGTACCCTGATTTATCAATGTCACTGCATTAAACTTAATTAAAAAGAAAAAAAAAAGAAAGAAGGTTATTTTCTGTTCTCTCGTCTGTATTGGTTGAATCACTTAGAGAACAGTGGGTTTAACTGTGAGTATAACTGTTTAAAAAAGGTGTTCTTCCCCCCCCCCCGAATGATTCTAAGATAAGCTGGAAGTAACCAGTAGTTTCAGTACAAATGAAAGAAGGTCTTTCAACCATAAGAGTTTTTTTTTTAATATAATAGAATATGCTGCCTTGTAAAATAATGACAAAAACATTGATTAACATGAAATTATAGAGCATTATTTTACTGTCTATGAAATTCTTAATGTTCTATCAATATTAGTTTTACTTAATGATCTACAATTCATAATTTAAAAATAGTTTTGAATTTATTTAGAATTTTAGCTTTACTATTCTTGAACTTCTAATGATTTTATTATATTTATTATTAACTGAGGTAACTATAATTTCTTTTTTAGTTTGCTCTAAACTTAATGGGCTCTAATTCAAGGGATATCTCATGCCCTATTAGTTCTGAATTGTGCAAAGATTATTACTATCAAGTAATCTCTCAGAGTTATTTAGAACTTCTCTCTTATGTTATATACACTATTTTCAGCAAAGCCTATGGTTTCTATTTATTAAGTCTATATTTATTTAATTTATATATTTTATGAATTAATATAATTTTCTTAGTCCATTCCATCAGTTCTCACTTATCCAAATAAAAATATGTAGCTCTTTCAGTTTTATTTTGCTATAGACTGAATGTTTGTATTCCTCTACAATTCATATGTTGAATCCCTTTCTCCTATGTGATGGTGTTTGAAGGTGGGGGCCTTTTGGGAAGAATTAGACTGAGAGGGGGGAACCCTCATGAATAAAATTAGTTAATTTATAAAAAAAGATCCTAAACAGCTCCCTTGTCCCTTCTGCGGTGTAAAGAGACAACAATAAGATGGCCATCTATGAACCACGAAGTGAGCCTCTCAAATACCTAATCTACTGGCACTTTCATCTTGGAATTCCCAGCCTTTAAATCTATAAGAAATAAATTTCTGTTGTATATAAGCTACCGAATCTACGATATTCTGTTATAGCAACCTGAACAGACTAAGACAAATTTCTTTTCCCCACTTCAATCTGTGCTTTAATTAATCTTTAAATTTATTCTGGTTTCATTACATCATTCTTGAAGTGAAAAGATAGTGTTCTGGAAGAGTATTCAGAATGACTTATTTTAAGTGTTTGTGTTTTGTTTCAGTACCTCTTGATACATACGAACCTGTTCAGAGTAAGGAAGTGTACTATATAGTATGTTTCAGGTTGTAGCTGCAGAGAAAGGCTCATAGTTAAGAGGTCTTTTTGCTGAAATGTTTACAAAGCTCAGATGAAAGAAAGGCTGAAGTCCTGATTTGAATGTAAATTTGTGAAATTTTGTGGGTTGTATTGTGCATTACCATTTTGGAACTTTTCAGATAAAGGATTTTCTCCTCCCTCCTCAAGTCTTTTCCTTTTTCTAATACTTCCTAGTCACAGTGATTACTGTAATTAAGTGCATGCACCCAAATGGAGTGAGAGAGAAAATGAATCATTTTTTTTCGACCTTTGGAAAGAACCTATTACTTTTTTAAAATTAAAATTAAACATCTTGTGACACCAAAGACACAGACAACAAAAGAAAAGTTAGATAATTGGGTCATGGAAATTTAAAAATATTGTGCATTAAGAGATACTACTGTCAAAGTAAAAAGGCTACTCACAGAATGGGAGAAAAATATATATTTTCAAATTTACATATCTGATGATGGATTAATACCAATAAAATATAGAGAACTCCTAAAACTCAACAACAAAAACCATATGATTAAAATAATGAGCAAGAAATGATAATCTATTGCCATTTATAACATGGATGAAGTTTGAGAACATTATGCTAAGTGAAATAAGTAAAGCAGAAAAAGTTATGAACTATATGATTTCACACATAGATGGGATATAAAAATGAAACTCATGGACATGGTAAAAACTAAAGTGGTTGCCAGAGGGAGAGAGTTTTGGGTAAGGAGAGTCAAGAAGGATAAGTATATGGTGATGAAAAATGATTTGACTTTGGGTGATGGGCACACACAATGCAATCAACAGTTCAAATGCTATGAAGATGTTTACCTGAAACATATGTATTCTTATTGACCAATGTCACTTCATTAAATTTAATTTCTAAATAAAATAAATAAAAAAATAAAAAATGATGAACAAAGGACTTCAATAGACATTTCTCCAAAGGACACATACAAGTGGCCAACAACCACATGAAAAAATGTTCAACATCATTGGTCATTAGGGAAGTGCAAATCAAAACTATAACGAGATGCCACCTTACCTCATTAGGATTACTACTATAAAAATAACTAGAAAAATAACAACTGTTGGTAAGAATGTGAAAAAGATGGAAAGTTGTGTGTTGTTGGGAATGTTAAATTTTAAAGTGGTACAGTTGCTGTAAAAAATGATATGGCTGTTCTTCAAAAAATTAAAGATATGATTGCCATATGATCCAGCAATTTTACTTCTTTTATATATCCAAAAGATTTGAAAGCATGGTCTTGAAGAGATATTTGCATACCTATGTTTGTAACAGCACTATTCATAATAGGTGAACTGTGGAGGCAACCTAAGTGTCCATTGATGAATAGGTGGATACGCAAAGTGGTATATACATAAAATATTATTCAGACTTAAAAAGGAAGGAAATTCTGACAAATGCTACAGCCTGGATGAATTAGGACAGCTAAGCCATCACAAAAGGACACATACTGTATTATTGCACTTAATATGAGGTACTTAGAGTAGTCAAAATCATAGAGTCAAAAAGAATTGTGGTTGCCAGAGGCTGGGGGAAAGGGGTAATGAGGAGTTACTATTTAATGAGTATGGAGTTTCAGTTTCACAAGACAAAACATATTTTGGAGATGGATGATGGTGATGGTAGCACAACATTAAGAGTGTATTTAATACTACTGAAATGTACACTTAAAATTGTTAAGATGCTAAATTTTACATTATATGTATTTTATCCCAATAAAAATTGGAAAAATTAAAAAGAATTCAAATAAGAACAGAAGATAAAATACTAAAATAAAGGCATACAACTAAAAAAAAATTTAAACATCTCTTTATCACAGAGAAAGCCTTAGGTCGTCAAAAGTCAACAAGTTGCACCTAGTAAGCAAAGCCAGCGAATTAGAAAGCAGAGAAAAGAGAAAAACCTGTTCGCAGTGACATCATTCAAACTTCTGAACTTCTACTATGTCTGAAAAGCCCAATATATTCCTTAAATCTTTTAGTCATGTGAGCCAATAAGTAATTTTGCATGAACCAGTTTCAATTAGGTTTTAAAAATAAAAAGACTTAATGGATACATCTAGGTAGATGTCTACATCATTGTGTGTAGATCTACTGTATGTCACAGCTCTATTTAGGCTTATTCTTCAGTTTTTTTACTTACTGCCTTTCTGGTCTGTCTTCCCCAAGATATAGATAGCTATTTTTTTAAATTATTTTATTGTTTTATTTCCTGCCTCACCACATCTCTGCAGTTGGCGTTCGAATCCTCCTCTGTGTCATTCTATCTAACCATATTCCCACAGCATCTTTACTTTTCGGGCATCATTCATTTCAATAGAAATAAGCAAAGCAGAGTTCCTTTTACTTATCTCTGGCACTTCTTTCCTCTGAAGTCAAGTGTTGCCTGTAAGTGCCAAAAAATTTTATAGAACATTTGAAAAAAGAAATTGTGTAGTAGTGTATAACTATTAATAGTTTCAGTAGTTGTGGGAGTTTCTACTGGGGAGATTTGTGTTCTCAAGAGTTTTATTAAAGATGGATGATGGTTTATTAGGGCTGAATCTCTTGAGATGGTGATAATCACTCAATGGCCCTTTCTTGCTGATATGAATTCTGGTCCATTTCCAGTGAAGTTGCTGTGCTTATTTTATGCAAGGTGTCCCTGAAAGATGGGCATTATTTACTGTACAGCATGCATGAGAAGCTGGTGCTCAGCTTCAAGAACCACATAAGAACTTGTTGTTTTGTACTCTCAACTTTAAAATGTGTTGTTGCTTTGGAGTACTGGTTTGGACAAAGCTTCTCTATTTCTCATGGCAACTTGTCCTGAGGATATTAGAGCTGCTACTTGTTCAAATGCCATGCTGTTTGAATCTATCACTTATGGGTGTGACTCATGCTCTGCTCTCCTCTTTCTTGTACTTGGCTTATCTCTGTTTGCTATTCAACAATTTGTTGAAAGAATTTTTCTCTGCAGTGACTGGATCTTTAAACATCTTTATTCTTCACTCATTCCTAGGCAGTTTATACTTATCCTTCTGCTATAAGGCATTTCTACGAGGAACATTCTATGGCCCATTTTTCCACCCTTTACTACCAAGTGTGGAGTATGTGCTCCTTCTATTAATATTTGTTCCACAGCACACTGTATTCTCCCATTTTAAAGCTACACTGTAATGTAGCTACCTATTGACTTACCTCTACCCTCCATTAACTACAAGCCTGCTGAAGACAAGAATTTTTTTGTGTCCTATTTGTGCCATTGCCAAACACAAGACTTGAGCTATTTCTGAATGAAGAAATGATTATTTGAGTATCCTAGAATCATTTAATCTCTATTCCAAGGAATTGGGTACAGTAGGCATTTTTGAGACTTTGGTTACTCGTCAAATTTTTTCACAGAATTTGTTTGTAGAAAAGTCATGTTTTTGGGTTTAAAGCAAACTATTCAATGTTATAAGATTTTTTAGAATCTAACTTAGTATTCTCAAGGTACTTTGTGGGTTGTCTTATTGCTCAATCAAATTTCCCCTTGTATGTTTATGAAATTATCATTAGTCAGCTCACCATACAAGCCAGACAGTGCTTACAAAGAGCCAAGAGTTTAGTTATTGGCAAGGCCTAAATGTGTGTGTTTTTTAATTGAGCTAACATAAAACATTAGAAGGTTTCACATCAAATCCAGATTTCCATCTTATCTTTGAAAATTAGAAATGCATCAAGACTAAACCCTTATTTGTTCAGAACAAAAGTTAGGTGAATACGATGAGTGAATTTCTCCTTTGAATGGAGCACGTGTTCCTTGTTAAGCCATGACTCCAAAATTCTCACGAAACGTATCTTCCATATGAAAATGTGATAGATGTCAGTCAGGGTCCCATGCCAACCCTTATAAACCCTTAACATACCTGAAATATAAGTGGTGGTTTTGTTGCTATTGAAAGCAATTCAAAAGAAAGTTTCCAAAGAAAATGAATTTTCAATTCATTCATTGTACAGAAACTAACCTAAGAGAGGTGTTTAGAAAAGTTGTCAGCAGGGAAAAAACCAAGACTTTAATATCATTTTTGTACATTGCTGGCATTGCTTTCTATCAGTATCGCTTCCACTCATACTCTCCTATAAACTCTCTAGGATGTAAGGCTTTCATATCATAAATTTGAAAATGTTATTCATCTGATTAAAACTAGTGGTTTCAAGAAGATCCATGCAGTGACTCATACTTCCTTGTCCATATTTTTTAAAATTGTTCTCCTCATTTTTTACTAAAGCTTTAACTACTTACCTTTTAGTCCCACAAATAAGTCACATAATCCCCTAGTGAGGTCTTCACACTTGCTTTTGTCCCAAATTTGCTAAAAAGCTTCTTAAACTTCTGGATGCGTTTTTAATTACTTTTCATCCTACAGACTTTTTTTTTTTACTACACCGTCTGAAGTAAGCCTCCTCCCTTATGGCTCATTGTAATTTTTATTGTATCTATCAGAATTTGTAATGAGATGCTTATTAATGTATTCACTTTTCACACTATTCTACTTCAAGCTATATAAAGGTAAGGCTCACGTGTTTTATGCACTGCTTTATGAACAATCATGTCTAGCATATTATATGTTCAATAATATGTTGAATAAATAAGTAGTATATATTATATGGACATAAAATTTGGAACTGAAAAACAGTTAATTTTGCATGATTTTGGGTTTGAGTTGCTAATATTTTTCACCATAGATTCAAATAATTCCTAAGATACTGAGTATAGAGTGCAAAAACCACTTATTTTGAAATGTGTGAAATAAGTTAATGCATATTGAAGTAACCCTCATTTGAAGAAGTAGATATACTGAGTCCCAGCATACTATTTTCCAGATTACTACAGTTCTGTGAATCTTCCTTTTTCAAACAGGAAATATAATCACACTTAGGAAAATATTGCAAAATATAAACATGTAAATAATCAGTCTGATTGTGCTCATAGGGGTGCATACAGTCTTTGGAATTAGTGTTTTGAGATTCATAAGACATATTCCCAGAAGTGGGATTGCTGGATCAAAAGGCAGCTATCCACTTCTGGGAATATATCTTAAGAATCCCAAATACTAACTGGAAAAAATATATGCTTCTCTATGTTCATTGCTACATTGTTTACAATAGTCAAGATCTAGAAATAGCCCAGCTGTTTGGGCTATTTCAGTAGATGAATGGATAAAGAAGCGGTGGTGGTATGGAATACTAGATGACTATAGAAAAGAAAGAAATCTTATCCTTACAACAGCATGGATGGACCTAGAGATAATTATGCTAAATGAAATAAGCCAGTCAGAGAAAGATAAGTACCATGTGATTTCACTCATATGTAGAATCTAATAAAAAAATGAAGCAATAAGCAAAAGACAGAAAGACTCCTACATACAGAGGAGATTAAAAGCTATGGGGAGGGACTGAGTGAAGGAGGTGGAGGGATGGAGCAGAAAAGGACAAAACCAACTCATGAACATGGGCAACAGTGGGGTCATTGCTGGGAGGTGGGAAGGTTGGGGAGGGTATGGGGAAAAACGGTAATGGACAAAGACTTGACTTGGAGGGTTGAAACACAATACAGTGTTCCGAGATGTGTTGTAGAATTGGGCACCTGAAACCTGTATAATTATGTTAACTAATGTCACCCTAATAAATTCAATAAAATAGCAAGTCAGGTAATAGCAAATGTTGGAGAGGCTGTGGAGAAAAAGGAACCCTCATACACTGTTGGTGGGAATGTAAAGTAGTACAACCATTATGGAAGAAAGTATGGTGGTTCCTCAAAAAACTGAAAATAGAACTACCTTATGACCCAGCAATCCCTCTACTGGGTATATATCCCCAAAACTCAGAAACATTGATACGTAAAGACACATGTAGCCCCATGTTTATTGCAGCATTGTTCACAGTGGCCAGGACATGGAAACAACCAAAAAGCCCATCAATAGATGACTGGATAAAGAAGATGTGGCACATATACACTATGGAATACTACTCAGCCATAAGAAATGATGACATTGGATCATTTACAGCAAAATGGTGGGATCTTGATAACATGATACGAAGCGAAATAAGTAAATCAGAAAAAAACAGGAACTGTATTATTCCATACGTAGGTGGGACATAATAGTGAAACTAAGAGACATTGATAAGAGTGTGGTGGTTACGGGGGGGAGGGGGGAATGGGAGAGGGATAGGGGGTGGGAGGGGCACAAAGAAAACAAGATAGAAGGTGACAGAGGACAATCTGACTTTGGGTGGTGGGTATGCAACATAATTGAACGACAAGATAACCTGGACTTGTTATCTTTGAATATATGTATCCTGATTTATTGATATCACCCCATTAAAAAAATAAAATTATAAAATAAAAAAAAAAATAAATAAAAAAAAAATAAATTCAATAAAAAATTTTTTAAAAATATTGTTTCAATTTAGCAAATAGGTAGACATCCCTTTCCTAATGCTTGGAATTTGTGCGTTATAGAACTGAAAATTTTCTTTCAAAGAGAAGCAAATTCAATTAAGGATAACTATGCATTGATATTTTGTAGTTCTCATTTTTCTATGGTGATGGGATTTTGAAACAACTTGGCTGGGCTAGAGTTTTCATGATGGGTTTGCTGATCAGCATCGTTCCTTGAATTCTGTGAAATTACATCATTGGCATGTAGAATCAGTTTTTCAAGGACAGTGGCAATGGATGAAATATTACAACATGTGTATTTCCTGGTGTAAACCTATATACAGGTATATATATATATATTTGTGTTTAGGCTTAAAGTTTTAGTGTCAAATACAAAATATAAATCTTGATAATCTTGATTAAAGTTCTCTATTGATATCTAAATGCATTTAAGTGTCTTTGTTTCTCATGGCTAAATTTGGAATTAGAGGATTTAAGTTTAAATTCCAAATAAAAGAAAATTTAAATGAAAGACAATCTCTTTCACTTTGTTGCTAGCAGGTGCAATTTCATTTAACACATGCTGCTGACCCTGCATTTTCTCATGCATACATACCAACTCTACACAGTCATATCTGTAATATTCTTTGCTTGGTTTTATAACATGAAGCATTTTCAATAGAAATTAAATTGATTTAAGACGTTCTTCTGGGGGAAAGCTGTCAGAAAACTTGTTAGTACTTCTTTTTGTTTCTTTCTATTTTGACAGCATTCTAAATTAAGAATAGTATGAGAAAAATCAACATACTTGGTGACCTCAATTTTAGACTGCTATTGTAGAGTTCGAATGTAAGCTTGGGCAATGAAAGATACATAAACATCATGAGAGCAGTGGCTTGGTTTTGTTCACTACTCCAGTCTCAGTGCATAGGAGAATGTTTGGAACATAGAAAGCACTCAACATATATTTATCAAATGAATGCATTTTTTGACTATTGCCAAGACTGCCCATATTTGTGAGTGATACTGTGTGATGGTGACAGCAGCCTAACTGAGAAAATGGGTCCTGTTAGTGTACTGACCAAGTTTTCCATAGATAATAAGATCAGGTTGAACCAGACCGAGTCAACAACCTTGGGAATCTTTAGAAACGTATGGAGAGAGAGTGCTAATTTTTGCTAATGCTTTTGTAGCAATTTACTCTTCTAAGGGCTTTACTTAAGTTAACTCATATTATCCTCACAACATCCAAAACTAAAGGTAGGAAATGTTGCTCACTTTACACAAGAGAAACCAAAACAGAAAAGCTCGCCCAGGGTCTTATGTCTAGTAATAAACTGAAGACGGCTCTAGAATCTGCATTTTAAACTCACTGTACTGTTATGCCTCTCCAGTATGAGGATTCAGGGGTTTGAACATGTATTAAAAATATTTAAAAAGAAGTGGACATATTTTGAACCCCAGGGACAGGTAGATACAGGCATTTTTGAATGAAAAAGAAACAGATAACTTTGATGATGTTGTATCATCATGCTCATGTGTGTTGATCCAGACATGCTGGATATAAACACAGGACTGCACAGCCATACATACATAATCGCATGTTATATTTTTCAATCAAATGTTTGACCATATATTTATTTTTCAGAAAGAAAGAAAACAAAAGTTATAATAACTATGCCTAAATAATCAATTATTTTCTTAAAAAATATTAAAACAATAATTGAATGTATTTAGAAAATTAAAATGGTTCAGAAAAATAAATAAGAATTGAAAACTGCCCCTTTTCTCACTACAAACCAGAAACTTCTCTATAAAAAAGACTTACTTGCCCTGGCCGGGTGCTCTTTTGGTGAAAGTATTGTCCTGCTATGCCAAGTTTGTGCATTTGAGCCTGGGTCAGAGCACATAGAAGAATCAACCAATGGATGAGTGAATAAGTGAAACAACTAATCGATGTATCTCATGGTCTCTCCTTTTCTCTCTCAAATCAATCAATAAAAAAATTTTAAAAGACTTATTTACTCAGTTTAACAAAGCATTATCAATTTTGTTTTTTTTAGATAAATAAAATAAAAATATTTAAATTTTATCAGGAAAGAATCACTGTAACAGATACAAATTTACATAAATATATTGTGTTTTTCAATTTCACTCTTAAGAAAATAATTAAAGAGTGTCTCATTGTATGGATATGTCACATTATATATCCAATCTTTTATTAATTGACATTTTTGGTTTTTTGATTTTATAAAATTATCTGCAATATTATAATAATTATTTTGGGTGCACCTGTGTATAAATATGTTGCAAATTCTTACAGTATATTTCTTGTGTAGTATTAAATACACTTTAATTTTATTTACTTTTATTTTTGTGGAATTTATTTGGGTGACATTGGATAATAAAATTATATAGGTTTCAGGTGTACAATTTTATAACACATCATCTGTATATTGTATTGGTGTTCATTAGCCCCAAGTCAAGTCTCCTTCCATCACCATTTATACTCCCTTGACCCCCTTCTACCTATCCTTTACACTTTTTTAATTTTAAGAGATAGTGACAAATTACTCTTAAAAAGTGACATTGATATATATGCTCACCAATAAAATATGGGAATCTTCATTTCCCCACACCTGAGTTATTAATAAATTTAAAATAAACTCTCTGATAGACAAAAATTAGTAACTTATTTTAATTATTTAATTGTGAATGAGTTTGGACACCGTACATGTTTATTTTTTTTTCTTGCTATAAAAATCTTCTCCCATTTTTATTGGGTTCTATATTATCTTTCTGAATATTTTGAGTTATTATTCTTAATATTTTCCTTTTACAAAAGATTCTTGGTTATAATTTCGGCCTTACAGTAAGAACCTTTGTTAACAGGTCTATAAAATAGTAAAATGATATAAACATATTTCTAATTTCATATTAAAAACTTTGCTCAAAAGTTTATCAGAGAGGACTTTATAAGAGAAATAATGATAAAATATGCTCCCATGAAAATACAATAAGTAAGAGGGAGACAAGGTAAATTGAAGAAAGAAGTTCTTGTTACATGATAATTCTTTTTGGTAGTCTTGTTTTATAGGTTTTACTACCACTTCTATGTAAAGGGTTTGGCAGAAGTAGGTTTACAGCTGTTCATATGGAAAATAATAAAATAGTTAATAATTAATAATTCAAGAGAAAGCTCTGTGTTTTGGGTACTCACAACAGTAACCCCATTTTGCCACATCCTATATTTTGGCTTGTAGCTTTATGAGGTAAGCCCCACTTTGCCATATTATCTCTATAATTGTTATTTTTTAAGCTCAGCCCTCTCTGCGTAATTCTTCCATGTTTTTGCTTTTCTTTTTAACTTAACTTTTCGGAAACCAGAATCAAAGAGAGAATTTGAAAAAATATTTAATGAGTAAGACATGAACAAAAATATTCCATACTGTACTCTGAGTATAATTAAAATAAATGTTCTCCCTTTTATTTATAATTTTAGTTTGGAAGAAACAACTGAACTGAATCATTTCCTTTTTCTCCATTATTATGCACCATAAAAATTTCCATATACCAAAAGCATATTTACTGAACCCTTAATTTATATAGTTGTCTCTTTTTTCAATCTTTAAATCATTTTTATTTTTCAATTACTGTTGACACATATTAGTTTCAGGTGTACATCTCAGTGATTAGACATTACATAACTTACTAAGTGATCATCCCGATAAATCTCACAATACTAAATTTTTTTTTATAAATAAATTTTTATTTTAATGGGGTGACATCAATAAATCAGGGTACATATATTCAAAGAAAACATTTCCAGGTTATCTTGTCATTTAGTTCTGTTGCATACCCATCACCCAAAGAGAGATCGTCCTCCCTCACCCTCCAGTTTTCTTTGTACGCCTCCCCCTCCCCTTCCCCCTCTCCCCCCTTCCCTCCCCCCACCCTCCGTAACCACCACACTCCTGTCCATGTCTCTTAGTCTCGATAAGCGAATCAGAAAAAAACAAGAACTGCAGGAGTCCATACATTGGTGGGACAATACTAAATTTTTAACGGTAAATATTTTTTTGTGTGTGTATGCCAGAGACAGAGAGAAAGACAGAGAGAGGAACAGACAGATGGAAGGGAGAGAGAAGCATCAATTCTTCATTTCGGCACCCTACTTGTTCATTGACTGCTTTCTCATATGTACTTTGATTGGGAGACTACGGCACACCGAGTGACAGCTACCTTGGGGCTTTGAACCTGGGTCTTCCACGTCCCAGTCTGATGCTCTATCCACTGTACCACCACCTGGTCAGGCTTTATTGTAAATGTTTTTAAAAACTCATGGAAACCTAAATTTAAATCTGTGGTTGGTATCAATTACCTAATAATAAAGATAATTTGGAGTTAATGTGGCCTTTAAAGTTCTTTAGTAAAAATATTTATGTAGCATATATATATTTCAATTATATATATTTAATGAATTCCTTTTTTATATGAAGAAATTTCAGATAATCTATTGTTTACTATTAATACTAGAAATTTTTATTGCCATAGTATATCAATTTTTTAAATTTCACTGGAATCTGAAGGTTAACTATTTTTAAATTTTTAAATGGTATATTTTGAAATCTTTAGCTGTTTTCCTGTATTACTACATTATGAATTTTATCCTTCTGAACTTTAAGCTAAAAAGTATTTTTTTCTCTTATTGTCCATGTTGCCATTGTCAGTTTCTTAATTTTAAGACATTAAATTTATTTTAAAAATTAGATCTTTTGGCCTGTTGTATATTACTCTAAATGTATGTTTTATGTAGAGATAACTAATCGGTGCTACACTGTCCAGATTATTTAATGTGTCCCTACCATGCTGATTACCTTTAATTTAAAAAAAATGATATTAAGGAGCTCAAATTTTTAGTATTATTAAAATAAGAAAGTAAATTTTTTGTACTAATTCACATCATTGAACAAATGACCCCTCTAATTACAAAACATCATATTTTAAATGTACCACTGATTGTTTTATTCATTCATTCCTTCCATTAATATTTGCTTATTTATCTAATGGTTACAAAGCACATGCTATGTACAATATATTGGGAGTATTGATCAAATAAAAGATTTCTCAATTTATGGGAAAAAATATAAATGCTTAATATAATCATATAGAACAATGACAAAAGTATTAATGGGAGCCATAAGAACCATGGATATACATAATCCAACTTTACCAACAATAGTAAATATTATATACAGGCAATTGAAGGGTGAGGCATAGGAGTAGATGCAATGATGTTTTGTGTTTCAGAGAAATCTCTATAATTCTGGAATATAGAAGGCAACTGACAAGTGTGAGGAGGAAAAAGGACACAAAGAAATAGAAAAATTATTAAGTGCAAATTAAAACATTATTTTAAAGACAGGGAAAAATGCCTCCATAATTTTGAGAGCATTATCTCAAGTACCCTCTCATTACTAAAAGTTTTTACTCACAAAATTGGGGTAATGTTTTTTCCCTAAGAGACTAAATTTGTAGTTCTTTATTTAACTGGCTTAAGGAAGAAATGTTAGTAAGGAATGTAGGTAAATCATTTCAGCTTTGGGACTTCAGGGTTTAGAAACTTTCACCTTAAAGAAATAAAATGTCAGAATGTACTGTGAGAGTTAGTTAAGTCAAAGTGGGAAGATTATATCCAGTTAACTTGGACAAGAAGTCAAAATTCTCAAGTTATGAGACCACATAATCCTGCTGCTTAGCACTTTGTAATATTCTTTTGTTCTCAAAACATGCTTCAAGCTTACAACTAATTTTTTGATATCTGAGAAAACTAAAGTATTTATAAAGATACATTTCACCTACTGACTTTCTCCAGTAATAACCAATGACTCAGACTAGGTGTGTTTTTTGTTTGTTTGTTTGTTTGTTTTTAAATTGTGCTCCTTCAGTCAAAAGCTGACACACTGTCAAAATACAGTCACTATTACACTAGTCAGTCACACTCCGATAATGTGTCTGTCATCATGTTAAAACAGTCATTTGTTGACATAGTTTATGGCCATGAACACATTTCAGAAACCAGCAAAAAGGATTGGCCTTTAAAAAATAAGCTAGAGTAGTGTTTTCATCTAGTGAAATGACATATAATTTGAAATAATAATGTGTCAATAGTGACTATAGGAAATTGCTAGAAAGTGAACATTTCCAGGTTCACCTTTATTGGGAAAAAAGTAGTTTTTTAAAACCAGCACTTTATTAAATTAAAAAACTTTTTTTTCTCAGATTCTGAAAATGTTTATTGTACAAGGTTTGGAGTTCTGAATTTCTCTAAATATGTAAAATAGCACTTTTGTAAAGAATAAATGTTAATGTTATACAAGAGAGTATTGTACTTACAATACCTCTTCATTTATATTAGAGCATGTACAAATTGGCTTTTGCATTTAATAACCTCTTTGGACAGTGTAAGAATAATCATAGAAAATTTATAAATTGAATATATACCAGGCAGTGGCATAGTGGATAGAAGTGGAGGACCCTGGTTCAAAATCCTGAGGTCACCAGCTTGAGCACGGGCTCATCTGGTTCGAGCAAGGCTCACCAGCTTGAGCCCAAGGTCAATGGCTTGAGCAAGTGGTCACTCAGTCTGCTGTAGCCCCCCCCCCAGGGTCAAGGCACATATGAGAAAGCAATCAATGAAATACTAAGGTGCTGCAGCAAAGAATGCTTCTCATGTCTCTCCCTTCCTGTCTGTCTGTCCCTCTCTCTGGCTCTCTCTCTGGCTCTGTCAAAAAAAAAAAAAGAAAGAAAAGAAACATAACGTCCACATTAATCACCTCATGTCCAACGGTTTATCCTGAAAGTTCAAAATATATCATAAACCCCCATTATTTAACAGGTAGAAAACTGTTTTGAAAATAATGAAGCATAGAGAAATTCAACAACTTTTTGTACAAATGCACACTAACTTTTTACATGCCATTGAAACTGGCAAATGGATATTTTAGTCAATCCTTAAGTAGCTATAAGAATAGCATGTCTTTAGAGAAGTGTTTACTTGTGTTTACCTGCTAGGTCTTACACTGCATTCAACTTTATACAAAGAAAAGCTCACCTTTTCTTTATAATACTATTATATTTTGAATAATTAGAATATTTATAGATAGTCCTAAAATCTTTTGTTGAAATATGAAAATTATTAAATATGAAATTATGGAAATGATTTACTTTCTAGATTTCTTGCTAAATTAAGAAACTGATCATGGTCTTGAAAACTAATCAGCATTGGCATACTATTGGAGTCGTGGGTAAAAAGATCATATACTTCTTTGTTAAGCATCCTTGAATTATAGTGAATTTTATATCCAACAAGATTTGTTAGTTCTTTTTAAGCAATTTTTAAATAGCATTTCAGTGTTTCCTATTAACACAGACATTTAAATCTAGTATTATCAGCTCCCTAGAAGCATGTAAAGCCAAACTGTCTTACAGATGCTTATGTCCACAGAAGCAATTTTTACAGAAGAAACATTATTTCACTTACTTGGCTTCTTTGTTCATTAAGCTAATTACTCTAGTCTACATTCATGCCTTTCATCTACCTTGTTTCTTGAGCTTGATCCTTTCCCAACCCTGAATCGACTGTTACTGAACAGTTGAAGCTGAACAGGAAGGAATTGCAGGTGTCAACTCACAGTTTACAAATATGACATCTCCTCTGGCATAGCTGGAAATATGAAATATTGATTTATGTGCAGTAAAAGGTCTTATAAAAATGATCACATACACATGAGAGATTAATGCGCAGGAGATCAATAGAAATTTCATTCTTGACGCTAGACTGTCACCTATGGTGAAATGCTAAAATACAGAAATCAATATTATCTATGAAATGTCAAATTTATTATAATTATGAGGATGAAAGCTGGCCAAGTGGCTCCCAGGAGAGAAGGAAGGATAGGTTACTGTGCTGAAGCATCCTTCATGTCCCTTGTTCACTTGCTGCCAATTTGAGAGCAATATTAGTGCAGGGGGTTTTCAGGCATTATGTACCGCTGTGTAGTAACAAATTCCTGCTGGAATATTTAACTCTTGAAACTGACAATAATACAAGTGTCCACATAGTCAAAAGGTGCAGAACTTTTAGCTCCAAAATAAGAAGAACACTTTAACATAGATTTTAATGTGGTATATGTACCACAGCCCATTGCTTAGGAAAATTGAGCTTTTACAGACAGAAGATTAATAAGATCCTGGTGCAATTTTATTCAAGCTCATGTTCAGTTCTCTCTAGTGGTAGGGGGGAAAGGAGGAAATCCTAAATTATCTATTAGTAGGCTTCACATTTTCTATAGTTTAAGCCATTAGCTTGATTCTTAGAAATTGCCATTCAATTTCCACTGCTAGGCAGCAATCTTTCGAAAAGAATTTTATGAGTTTGTGGCAGTCTACCAGTCTCATGTATCAAATTTAATAGAGTCTTTGAAAAAGTAACACAAAGCTAAAATTTTATGAGCCTATAAGAAAACAATAAAATGAGAGTATTTTGTCTTTCTTTTTAAGTGAATAGGGGATTTTCAGAAGTTGAAGGTAAAAGCATAAAAGAAAAAATACTTCTTTTTACATACTCTCCATATCTACAGAAAAGCAAGGTACAGTATTAAACTTTGTTAATACTGTTATTGTTCCTTCTAATAAGTGTAGGTTTTACTAATGAATGATAATGATGTTACACTGTGATTCTTGGAGCAACTGAGAATTGGTGTAGGCACACAGGAGAATAAATGCACCGGACCAGCTAGTGAACTAGGAAAATCGAAGGAAAATCAGATTCTGTTGTAGGTGGTATAGGGTGATGTATAGATTGTGCTATTCTCTGTCAATAACACTATTCATTAAGCTCTTTTTATACAAATTTTTAATTACTCACAGTTTTAAATAGGGTGGTGTGCTCTGCCAACCAAACCTAGAGGACATCATGGAGAACTTGTTCCTTTTGCTACTTGGGTGCCTCCATATATACAGTCCTCCAAAATTCATGAAATGAAAGAATGAGTTAATGAAACATTAATTCCTCCCAGGTTACTCTACTGCCACATGAGTTGTAGGGGATGGTATTTCTTCTCATTTGAACTTACTGTTCTGTTGTCCTCTCTTATGATTCTCTTTTCTCTTTCTCTTCTTCTCAGAGCTAGACAGCTCTTTGGTAACCAATACTTCTGGTTAGAACATGGACTTGAGTACTAATTGCTACATAGCAAAATCACAAAACATAAAATCTGCCTAGTGCAGACACCTTTCATTATACAGTCTTCACTAATTTCTTTTTTTATTGGAATTAAACACAATGTGGGAAATTTACCTTCATTATTAGTAATATTAAATTGTTTATAACTATTAAGAATTTCTTAACAGTCTTATTTGTTTAGTTTCTTGAATCTTATCTCTAAGTTTATTTTAGAGCTTTGTTTTTAATTCTGAAGGAGATGTTTCTTGTTTAGACAAATTAGTTGATGACATTTTGACTGAAGAGATATCTAAACATTAATATCACCATTCTCAAATTTTAAGGGTTGGTATAAAAATTGAGCAGCACCATTCAATTAGTGACAATCAGTTCCCCTTCCCACTAGTAAATTACCACTTTACTCAAGTTTCAGTTTTTCAGTTCTTTTGTGTGAAGCTATTGTTTTGTTTGTGACATATGTTTTCCAAGTATTCTTTATTATTCACGGAAGAGCACCTATTACACAGTGCTGAATGAATAAGACATCTCTCACAGAGGAACACAAGGAGGAGTCAAAGAGAGGGATTGTAAATGCTGAGCAAGACCTCATGAGATTGTCATTTAAGTCAATGAACAGTAGTTGAATGTTTACTATATGCAGGAAACTGTGAAAAAATAAAATGGCATAGAAAGAGTTCTTTAAAAAGTACAAATTGGGTAATATTTAGAAATATTTATAAAATAAAATTTCAAGACTTAGAACCTATAAAGCTATCTCGAATCCTTGGGTTGGTACATTCTCAGCTCAAATAAAAAAACGTTTCCATACCCTTTAGAAGAGTCAGTCCTCAGACCTGCCCAAGACATAAAATATAAAGTTCTTTCTCATCTATTATTATAAAATTATTTACTCTTCTTAAATATTATCTCTTTTGACCAGAATTGTAGGATTATTATTACTGCCGAAGATGGTGGAGGCTTTATAAACTTTCCTTCAGTCGGTAATATAAACTTTTTTTTTAATCTGAAAAAGAGATAAAAATTTATTTACTTTTTAAAAAATGCTGTAGCATTTACACAATTTATAAATAGAGATTTGGGAAGATTTTCCACTCTACAGAGCTTCTTAAGGCTTTTTCCCCCCTTCTTCTGTACCTCAAGTACCCAGAGCAGTTAAAGTTAATACTTAATGCAACCCAGTTGAAGAGATAGGCATTTCTTGCAGTCAGGTCTCAATTAAGAGATAAAAGACAAAAACTGAAAAGCGCTTGATAAAGCTAAGAATACAAGGCCAGCCATGGATGTGCTTGAAGCTGTCCATAGCGATAACTGGATAGTCAGCTGGAATCTTCTTGAATTGAAGTGGGTGCTCTAACTTATCAAATTCCACATATGGGGAAATTATTGGTGCCTACAGTGGTGATTAACACTTACCCACTGGGTCAGAAACAAGCTGGGATAAAGGTGAAAACTGTATCTGACTATCAACACCAAATACATCCATTTAGAGAAAGATAGCAGAGGGTTTTTTCTTTTTTTATATCTTCAGTTGTGCAGGTTGTCAGGCTGGTCACACAGTTAACGCTGCATATAGAGTGCTTTCTATAATGTGCAAATTGCGATGCACATTAAAATGTAATCTACTTTAATAAGTCACATGAAGATTACATTTTAAGATAATTGTTTGTATGTTTATACTATACACCAAAAATATTTCCCTGCTTTGTTTACAGTGTTTTCTCTTTGCCTTTAAAACATAATGATCACCACTATTAGCACTAAATAGCTCCCTCCTTCAAATGGTTGGGGGTGAAGTTACATAGATTCAAATTTTGGATTTCCAGTATCACGGATCATAATACACTGTACAGATTGTTTGATCTTATTGAATTTCCCAAAGTTAAAATTGTTATGATGTTATAATAATCAAAAACCTCATTCTTCACCAATAATTGACTTGAATTATGTAAATAGTTTTACAAAGTTGCTCACTTCCCAATTCCTGTGTAGACAAAATATTTGAGAGGTGACAATTTTTGTAATACTTATAGTAAACATAACCTGGGCTTCTGACAAATCTATTCACTTGGAATATGGCCAATTACCAATGATTTATTAGAATGGGTGAGAAGGATATTAGAGGAAAATGGAAATGACAAATAATCTAAAAATTTCACATTGTCCATTCATTTAAAAGTGCTTTTCCACTCAGCCCCCAGTAAAAACATTACAAGTGTTGACATTTAATTGAAAAGATTTTCATCTCTTTTTCCCCCTCTTATTCCTCTTGTGAAGAAAGTACCAATGAATATTAAAATAACCCACTGGAGTCAAGAGTTCTCATTAGTCCATATCGAGATTGTGCACTCAGCAAGAAGCAAATGACTAGCCCAGAGTTGGTAACCAATGAATATTTCTTAATAAATAAATAGTTTAAAATATAACTGAATTATGAGTTGACAACTATGAATTTTTAAAATCTGGAAATTTTATGCTTACAACTTGCTGCATTATTGTGGTCTGTTTTGTGGAGAGCTTATCATTGAAGAACAGACACATGGCCTAATCATATATGACCACTTACTTAATTATATTAATGTCACTAATATTTGTCATGTTACCCAGAAAGATTTTAATAGCCTTCCTCTGTAGGCATAGGACACTAGGTTAATGTATTTGTTTTCTCAATAGTATTTGGATTAATGGGTGAAACTTCCAAAATACTTTTTATTGAAATGATTTAGTGATCTTCATTTTTATCAGCTTGAATACTGTGACATAAGATTCAGACATTCTGAAAAAATAATGAAACAATGTATTGAGAGAAATCTTTCAGTTTTAAGTGATATAAAACCCAACTGGAAGAGATGGCAGAAAAGAGAAATATTAGTTTATATGTGTAAACGAAAATTTGGCAGGTGGTCTTCAGGCATTGTTAAATACAGGAGTTCAAATAACGTAATAAGAATTTAGAATTTTCTTATTCCTTGGCTATGATTTCCTCTGTGTTGACTTCCTATTCTAGTACCTCCCCCCACAGGAAGGTTAGGTACCCTCAGCAACTTAAAACTGCACTAATACTAACCTCAATCCCATGGAAAGAGAATTTCCATTCCAATATTCCTACTAAAAGCTTGCAAGTTGAGCTTCATTGACATACTTGGGTCCTGTGTTCACCCTTGACCCGAGCACTCTGGCCAGACACGTGGAATATGCCATGGTAATGTCTGGATCACATGGCCTAGCCTAATTCACTTTGTGTTGTCAACAGTAAGTTGTGAGGCTCTGCCTTGGGTCCTACATTTAACACTTGGATTCAGGAGTAGGATTAGTATGAACTGAATCACAGGAACTGATTGTGAAGGAAGATGGTTCTCTGGGAATATAAAGGTACATTTCCAGAAAATGAGTGGATCTTGAAGTGACAGGAACCATAGATGTACATTGCAGGAAGTGTAGATGCAAAAAATGGAAATATTAGAAAAAGGATTACAAAGAATGAAAGCCTATGTAAACTCTGAAAAAATCATAACTACTAAATTAATGGAGTTTTCTTAAAGTTATTTTGTCAGATACTGTATAGAATTACTCAAAAATCCAGGTTAATCAAAATATTTTGGAACATATTAAATTCTGCAGTTGAGAAATGTGGTCAATACATATTTTCGATGTTGGTTAAAATAGGAGAAGACCTAATATATACAGACTTTCTTGTTTTTAATTTAATGTGGATTTTAGATTTGAAGGCAGTTTAGGATCAAAGCTGGTGATGAGCAGAAGTGGCACATTTGCCCCCATATAGGAGACTCGTCAGCTGGGGGCATATGCAGGCTATTCACACCACGTTGAAATCCTCTGCCCCTAAAGGACATTATTTTTAATGTCAGGAATAAAATTGCAATATTGAATCAGAACGGAAAGAGGAAAAAAATGATTGCTTTGATGAGTTTCAGTAGATTAGCTGAAATAATATTCAACTATAAAATCTCATCGATAACATTAAGCAGTATTTTATTCTAGACTCTTAACATGACTTAATTGGTTAAGTGAAGGATAACATCTGAAAAAGTTGGAGTCTAGAATAAATTAAACCAATTTAATATAATTTGTGAATAAAATAATTTATACTTTATACTTGATTCAGAACCTTGTCTTGTTCAGCTTTGTTCTGTCCTTTGGCAGCTACTACTGGAAGACAAAATTATTCTTTATATTTATATTCTATTGTTTTTAGCAAAAGAAGATGTTCTTTCCATCATACTTTATTTTTTGTTGTTGTTAAGTGAGAGGTGGGGAGGCAGGGAGGTGGAGAGGCAGAGAGATAGACTTCCGTGTGTACCCTGACCAAAATCCCACTGGCAAATCCCCTACAGGGCAATGCTCTGCTCATCTGGAGCCCCTGCTTCACTGCATAGCAACTGAGCTATTTCAGCACCTGAGACAAAGCTATGGAGCTATCTATCCCAAGTGCCGGGGCCAACATGCTCAAACATTACAGCCATGGCCGCGAGAGAAGAAGAGAGAGAGAAAGAAAGAGAAGGGGAGGGGAGGATGAAGAAGCAGATGGTCACTTCTTCTGTGTGCCCTGACTGGGAATTGAACTCAGGACTTCCACACACTGGACCAACATTCTGCTACTGAGCCAATTGGCCAGGGCCTCCATAATAATTTTAAACACCGTTTTATGAGAATTTCTAAATTCTAGACTTTAGAACAATAGTGAAGCCTCTGTGATCTTGGTATGATTGAACAGACTCAAGATTATAAATCTATTTTGTAAATGATTCTCCATAATTTCTTCTTAACCCTTTGAATCGCTGACCAGGGAGTGAGTCTTTTTATTTAAAAAAAATGAAATTAGTTGCTGTTCCAGTTTTATTAACTTAAAATCATGTTTGTTTGATAGCCAATTTATGGAAACAAGAAGAACATACATTTGCTTTTTTTTAATATTGCCTTACACATTTTTAAAATAAATCGATCGTACTCAGGATGGTCAGGAGGCACGAGGATGTACATGAACATTTGTACTACTCAAAGAGTTAATCTGTCATTACAGATAGGCACTATTTTTCTTCAGGAAATCATCAGATTACCCTAAATGTGACAATCCTGGTAGCCTATTGCATTTAAAAAATCATTTTCTAAAATATCTTAGATTAAAATATGTATGCTTTTGGAGCATTTTGTATATGATATGAAGATGATATTACAAGATTTGTGTTGAGTTTTAGAAAAGGTATTACATTTCAGTTATCATGAATTGTTTTCACATTTTTGAAGCTGGCTAGTCAGGGTTGACTTTAGAAGCAGGCATCTTTGTGCTATAGTTGAGGTGCAGCCAAAAGGCTCTCCGGACCTACTAAAGTTCCTGCATCACAGAGTCTCATGAAGCAAGTACTGTAATTCCTATCAAGTGAGCCACCTTATCATTAACTCATTATTCCTAGAAAGGCCTGTGAGGATAACATATAGGGTCGTTAACAGAGCCATTAACATTTGAAGCCAGCAAAGGTATGGTGTCTGGACAGGGAATGGGTGAAGGATAGGGTCTCAAGCCTTGTGGTTTGCAGAGGAAGATCCTGTTTAATTGCAGAAACAGAAATAATTTCACTATTTTGCCTTATTCATCATTTTGTATGGACTAGACTCTAAGTTGATATATTATAACCAAGAGAAGATATAAAAACTTTATACAACATTTGATACAGATAATTTTGGGATTCTCTTTATTCATCTGTTTATTCCTTTATGTAACAATAGGTGTTTTTCAGGTTTACTACTTGCCAAATGTTGTCCTAATTGTGTTAACCATGGTATCTCATTTAAGTGTTCTAAACAACCCTTTGAGATAGGTATTATTATGATTTGTGTTTTAAAGAATTAAAGAACTAACATAGACATTAAATTAACAACGGAGTAGCTAGTAAATGATGTGTGTAGGAGTTGAGGGAGATTGAAGCACAGCAAATGACTAACATGTACATGAAAATCTAGTGCATGTAAAAATTAAAATGAGTGCTAAGAGCGAGTGTGGGCATAGGAAGGTAGGAATCATGTTGCATCTGGTGGTTAGGGAAGGATTTGGGAAAAGGTGAAATTTGAGAGAAAACCTGTAAGATGAATAGCATTGAGCTATGAAAATGCAGTGTAAAGTTTCTAACAAAAACGAGCTTGTTTAGTTTGATGAAAATAAAAAGGATTCCCTGTTAGCTGTGTCTCAAGTGTAATTATTCTAAAAGCCTAGCTACTTAGAGGTAGAGTAGCAAGATGAGAGGAATAACAGGGCTTTTTTTTTAAGTTCTAGTTAATTTTGCTCATTCTCTCTAGAGTCAGCAGGTCTTGGGTCCTGGAGTGTCTTTCTCATCTTTTGTGTCTAGCATAGAATTTCTCTTTCTGGCCTTTTTCATCCTAGAAAAGCTAAATTTTCTGATTGGTATATACACTAAAGCTCCACAACATTTAACTGAGAAGCAAGTTCTTTTTGTATTTAGTCTTTATTAAAATTAGAGTCTGGATGTAAGAAAGAACAAGTTTATTTAATTCACAGGTTTACTAAAATACTAATTAAGGGCATACTATATATACTTTAGGTAATGCCAAAATGAGTTTGTCATAGACAGTATCTTTATAAAGTTTAAAGTCTAATATACAGTATATATTTTTAAAAAATATATGTATTATTTTAAAAACTTTTGACTTATTTATTTTTATATCCTATCAATCTTTTTGCTTTGTGATTCCACTCTCTGTGGAGCTCCTGGATCACATAGAGAAAACAAGGAAGTCCTTATTTAGGTTTAAATTTCAAAAACAATTTTAAGTTAAGGAGACAAGAGTATTAAAAACCAAGCTTTGTTGAGAAAGAAAATGGCAATCAAAATTTAAAAAAATTGTCCTTATATAGCAGGAGCAAAACTTGGTGATCTTAGTGTCTTGTTATAAAGTATAATGTATAGAGATTATAAAACATGATGTAAAAAAGCCCTTAACCAAGCACCTGGGAAGAACATTTTTGTTTTACGAATATGAAGGCACAGAAATATTAAATAACTGGCAAGAAGTTCTTACCTGGATGGTTTAAAGACTCTTTTTGGTCTTGGCCCTAAAAGGTGGTTATAGAAAGAGGGAAGAAATGAAAATATATAATTGAGATAGAAGCTAAAACTATGGGGGTCTGTGCTTTTTTTCCTTTTCGGAAGTCTGAGAGGAAGACTGTCACAGTGGGTCACCATGTGCCTATGAGCACAATACAACTTTAAGGAGTGTTAGTCAAATTATAGTCTATCTCAATTTTGCCGTTGAAGTTGTGCATTGCTCAACTGAATTATGAATATGGCATCTTTGACTATTGTCTTAGCATTGGAAAAAAAGTTTCATGGGATGTTAAGGCAAATAAGGGCCTGAAACAATTCTCATTAGTCTCCTTCTTTCTATGTGTGATGGAAAAGATCTGAAAATTTTACACACATCTGCAGTTAAGGAATGTAAATGGAAGCTATTAATGTTGAGGATTAAATGGGAATCATGTCCAAACCACAGGAGATTTGTAACATCAATGAGAAAAGAAGAGGGGTCTTGGACAGTAGGTAGGTGGACAAGTTTCCTGGGAGAAATCACAATTCTTTCTTCTAAGGCAAGAATAAAATAGACAAGTTAAACTTCAGCCGCCTGAGTACTGAAGCCTGTAGGATGCAGGTTGCTTGCTCCCACAGGTTAATGCGATGGGAACACCAAAAAGGAAGCAGACTAGTTTCTTCCTCTGTGAGGCATAGTCAGCTCTTCCTCACACCCAGATGCCATCTTGGGAAGAAAAACAGGTGCCTAACCCAGGCCTGTTGGCCCAGTATGAGCCAACATATATAGAGTGTCAGCCTGCGTATGGAAGTCCTGGGTTCAATCTTGGTCAGGGCACACAGGAGAAGCAACCATCTGCTCTTCCTCCCTCCCCATTCTTTCTCTCTCTCTCTCTGTTTCTTTCTCTCTCTGTTCTTCTCCCACAGCCATGGCTCAATTGGCTCGAGCGAGTTGGCCTCGGCAATGAGGATGGCTGCATGGTCTTGCCTCAAGCACTAAAAAATATTTCCAGTTGCAATAGGAGCAACTGCCCCAGATGGGTAGAGCATCGCCCCCTAGTGGACATGCCAGGTGGATTCCAGTCAGGGCCTATGCAGGAGTCTGTCTCTCTGCCCCCCCCCCATTAATATAAAAAGAAAACAAATAGAAAAAAAAGAAAAAAATGCCTGAAAAAGAGTTAAACTTTTGTCTTTATAGTTACCAGAAATGAATGATTCTGAATCAGAGGAGACATAATTAATATACAGTGGTACCTTTAGATATAAACAGACCAACATACAAATTTTTTAAGATACGAGCTGTGACTTGGTCTGTATTTTTGTTCGAGATCCAAGTGAAAAACCAAGATACGAGTTGTGATTCAGGAACAAGCTGCCGCTAGTTGGTGCATTGGCGCATGGGTCCAGTATCAGCAGTTTGATGTACGAGTTGACTGACTTATGAGCTTGGTTATAGAACAAATAAAATTTGTATCTCAAGGTACCACTCTAATTTGATAAGATAGAGGGCTGTATTAATTTTTTCCCTAGATCTTCATCACAATATATATATATAGTTGAAGGAAATTTATATATATATTTATATATTTTTATATATTGTATATAAAATTTATATATATATATTTATATATATATAAATTTTATATATATATTTTAAGGAAATTACTTTTATGTCCTAGCCAGTTAGCTCAGTCAGCTGAAGCACTGTCCTAAGATGCCAAGGTTGCAGGTTTGATCCCTGGTGAGGGTACATATGGGAAGCAACCAGTGAATGCACGGCCAAGTGGAATGGCTGGTAGGTGCTTCTCTCTCTCTCTCTCCCTGCCTTCCTTTCTGTCTCCATAAAGTCAATAATAAAAAAAAAAATCTAAAAAAAGAAAAAATTATAAAAAAATAAAATGACTTAATTTTTTCCCCTTGATTCTAAGTTTGTAGCTTGGAAAAAAATTTTTTCTTTCTCTCTATACATATATGGGACTATTTATAAAGCAAGACATTCAACAAAGTTTCAATGAAGTGGTTTTAAGTTCAGAAGAAAACTAATTTCTTTACGGCTAAGGTAACTTAGTTTTAGTAAAACCTGTGTACTGGTTTTGTTTTCTTAACTCTAAAAAGAGTATCCCCATGGATATTCAGTTAATTTGTGTAGTTGGAGCTCTTTATGCTTTACTGATCACTTCCAAGATTCATTTAGATTTTTAACACAGTGCTTTCAACAATTAAAGAATTAGTTTTATTACTATGAGTTGGAGTCTATTTTGCTTCCCAGATATATTAGTTTTCTCTGCTATGTACCAAAAGTAGAGACCTGGATGTTTTTCGTTGACTCGGAGCATTAGCTGCCTAGTGCCAACAAAAGTTTTTTGAGGTTTACCATAGATAATCGGGTAAATGAAATCTTCAATAGGTACCTACACTAAAATCAATTTAAATTTCTAGCAATAATTTAAATGTTGGATCACTTTGGTAAGCTTTTGGTTTTAGCTCTTGTGTTTTTGTTAATTCTTTTAAAAATTCTCCTCCAACAACTGTGCCCCTAAAGTTAGCCTCATGGAATACTTAAAATGTTTATCAATTGCTTTATCTTACCATCAACCAACTAGAGCCACAACAGACTGAAGCCAACCACATGGCTCCCCTGATAATGGCCAGTAGATTATCAGCCTTGATTTAGGCTAAATAACTTCTGTTTGATTTATCCTTTATTAGTGTTAACACTAGTGGTACTAAAGGTCATATTATTATAAAAATGAAGTTTTCTGATCATCTCTCCTCCTTTTTTTGGGGGGGGAAAGGCATATATTCCCCTCATTTCTGAGGTCCTGGTCCATATACTCCTAAGATCATAGAGTTACTTTATTTATTTGTTCTTTGTTTAGTTTGAGAATGCAGACAAAAGAGAAATATATTTTGGTAGAATAATGATAGAGGGGTTATGCAATTGGGACAGAAAATTTCAGCAGGTGAGGGATTGGTTTGTGTTAAAAATTATTTCCATGAGGTTAGACTAAGAAGGACTTTTTTCCTTCAATGCCTTCATCAGAATTTGGAAGTCTGCTTTCTTTCCCTCCACTCACTTCAGAATGGACTATATGAATCAAAGCATAGAGGAAGAAGACAAACCCTGGTTACTTCAAAGGAAATCAAGTATGAGGATATTTAGGAGTGCCTGGAGAGGAGAGGTCATAGGAGTAGGTGCTCTTTAATGTCCATAGAAAACAGAGTGTGACAGGCAACTACTGGCACAAATAATTATTTTGCTCTCGGTCTTGGACGCTTTGCATGCTTGATTATACCATATTAGTGCTTTATGCATGGACTGTGCATTTTTATTCTTTCTAACATTAAGGGCACAGCTTAATATTTGTGTGTGTGTGGTCTTTTTTTCCCTAATGTGAACCATTAGAGTTCCAGAGCTATGCTACATCTTTCCACCAGTGCCTACCATAGTATTTGACACATTCTCAGTGAATGAACAAATTACAGTGGGAGAATTTTTGGAGAAGGTATATAAATGGCCAACATTCACATAAAAAGATGCTTAAGATCATTAGTTATTAAGAAAATACAAATCAAAATCACAATGAGGTACCACTGCATACCTACTAAGATGGCTATAAAATAAAATCAACCAATCCCTCCCCCCAACCCTGGATATTAACAGGTGTTGGTGAGGATGTGGAGAAATTACATCCTTGTGTATTCCTGGAGGGAATATAAAAGGATGCAGCCACTGTAAAAAGCAATTTGGCAATCCTTCAAAAAGTTAAATATAGAATTACCATATGATCCATCAATTCCATTCTTAGGTGTACATTTGAAACAATTGAAAATAGGTGTTCAAATTAAACTTAAGCATGAATGTTTATAGTATTATTCAAAATAGCCAAAAGGTGAAAATAACATAAATGCCTGTTAATAGATACACAGATAAAGAAAATGTGATGTTAGTACAATGAAATATAGTATATATTATTCAGCCACAAAGAGGAATGTAGTGATACCTACTGCAATCTATATAGACTTTAAAAACATTAGTTTAAGTGAAAGAAGACAGACACAAAAGACCATAAATTCTATGAATCAATTTATATAAAATAAACAAAATAGGGTATAGAATTTCATGATGGATTGTGTGTTACATTAGAAAAAACAGAATATAGGCCCTGGCCGGTTGGCTCAGCGGTAGAGCGTCGGCCTAGCGTGCGGAGGACCCGGGTTCGATTCCCGGCCAGGGCACATAGGAGAAGCGTCCATTTGCTTCTCCACCCCTCCGCCGCACTTTCCTCTCTGTCTCTCTCTTCCCCTCCCGCAGCCAAGGCTCCATTGGAGCAAAGATGGCCCGGGCGCTGGGGATGGCTCTGTGGCCTCTGCCTCAGGTGCTAGAGTGGCTCTGGTCGCAACATGGCGACGCCCAGGATGGGCAGAGCATCGCCCCCTGGTGGGCAGAGCGTCACCCCCTGGTGGGCGTGCTGGGTGGATCCCGGTCGGGCGCATGCGGGAGTCTGTCTGACTGTCTCTCCCTGTTTCCAGCTTCAGAAAAATGGAAAAAAAAAAAAAAAGAAAAAAAAAGAAAAAACAGAATGATGAGTGACTATAATTTTCCTGGGGTAAACAACTGGAAAAAGGGAGTTGCCATTTGCTGAGCTGAGGAAGATGGAAAAGGAGAAGGTTTGGGGAAAGAGCAAAAGCTTGGTTTTGAAGAAAATTTAAAAAGATCTAAACAGTATGGAGATTCCTCAAGAAATTAAAAATCAAACTGCCTTTTGACCCAGCTGTACCACTGTTAGGAATATACCCCAAGAACACCATAGCACTGTTTGAAAAGAAGAAATGCACCCCCATGTTTATGGCAGCATTGTTTACAATAGCAAAGATTTGGAAACAGCCCAAGTGTCCATCAGAGGACGAGTGGATTAAAAAGCTTTGGTATATATATACTATGGAATACTACTCAGCCATAAGAAATGATGACATAGGATCTTTTACAACAACATGGATGGGCCTTGATAACATTATACTGAGTGAAAGAAGTAAATCAGAAAAAACTAAGAACTATATGTTTCCATACATAGGTGGGACATAAAGATGAGACTCAGAGACATGAACAACAGTGTTGGGGTTACAGGGTGGGGGGAGGAGAGGGAGGGGTTTGGGGGAGGGGAGGGGCACAAAGATCATGGCTTTTCAGCATTTGCCATATTCCCCCCTCAATCTATAGACAGACAGCAAATATTTACATATGGTGTTCCCACTATAAAGACTGCTGTCTTAGGGACAAATGCTGATAAACTATTTCAGCAGTTCCTCCTTCTTCAAAGACTTATATGTAAACATAGAGCTCCATGTTTCATAGGACATACTCAAGCTCACTCCATGCTCCCTGGAGCTTTAGCACAAGGGAATGCTTCCCCCCCACCTTTTTTTTTTTTTTTTAGTATTTTTCTTTTATTTATTTATTTTTTGTATTTTTCTGAGGATGGGGATGGGGAGGCAGTCAGACAGACTCCTGCATGCGCCTGACTGGGATCCACCTGGCATGCCTACTGGGGGGAATGCTCTGCCCATCTGGGATGTTGCTCTGTTGCAACCGGAGCCATTCTGGCGACTGGGGCGGAGGCCATGGGGCCATCCTTAGTGCCCAGGGTGGATTTGCTCCGGTGGAGCCGTGGCTGCGGGCGGGAGGAGAGGGACGAAGAGGAAGGAGAGGGGGAGGAGTGGAGAAGTAGATGGGCGCTTCTCCTGTGTGCTCTGGCCAGGAATCGAACCCGGGAATCCTACACACCAGGCCAATGACTCCGACAGGTCTACCATATCATGCTTTTTACTTAAAAAAAAAATACATTTCTTTTGAATGCTGATGAACAGGAGACACCAAATCTTCTTCACCTGCAAACTACTACCTTCTTTATTAGATCTAGCTAATAACACTGTTCTGTCTCTTTTCCAAATAGCTCCAGATATATGGAAAAGATTTATATAGGCAGATGGGGATCCTCAAACCCCTCAGTGAGATCTTCTGAGAATGGCTTTTAAGATACCTAGAGGCAGAAAAAGCCCAATAGAGATCAGGGGAACTACCAGCTTTTAGGATAAACCCTTAAAGGCTCCAACACCCCAAAGGAGTCTCATAGGATGCCATCTGGGTCCTGCTTCAATAGTGGAAAGGAAGGTCATTGAGCTAAAGCCTGCCAGGCTTACACGCCTCTGCTGTGAGGAAACAGGGACACTGGAAGGTAGGCTTCCCCCTCGCTCCTCTAAGGAAAGGTTCAGTCTCTTCCAGCCCTGCTCCAGCCACCTATGACCTAACCTTGCCCAGAAAGCTGGGGTTTGCCACTGAAGGCTGAAGGTGCCCAAGGCCGTCGGCCCCATCTACGACACTGTGGACGAGCCTAGGGTATTTCTTCCAAGAAGCAGGTAAACTGATCTCATTCGCACAAGGGCCACTTAACTATGTGTTGCCTGAATAGTCAGGTTTTTTATTCTTCCCTCAAAGATCTCTGTTGTGGGTGTTGATAGTCCTATTTTCTGCTGCTTTGCTTAATATATAGTGTTTCCTTTATCCCTCCTACCTCAATGCCCCACTCATATTTCAGGCTGGGACCTACTCCTAATTTAGAGCTCTCTTTCCTCCTTTTGCCAACTTCTATTATGAACTTACCTTTGCCACCCAGCTTAGTGTATCCCAAGGTTCTCTTTACCAGGCCACAGTCGTAGAGCTCCAGGGAAAAGCAACCTGGTCTCAACTCTCCAGGCAGAGGAGAACAGAAGCTCCATATCCATGCATGCTGCAAATGGCTTTTTCCAGTCTACCTGAATCATTACCAGCTAGAAGCAGTGGTCATTGGGACTTGGACATGAGCTGCAAAGTATAGAATGGTGACAACAATTCCAGTGCCATGTGGACTTTTCCTGTGGGGAAATTTCCTGGACTCCTGCTCCCTGTGAAAGCTCCTAACAGACTGAACTGTGGTTGGGTTGCATTTTTCAGGGATTTGGCATGGTGATGGGGCCAACTTGGACTTGGGGAACATGTTAAGGACACTATTCTTTTAGGGATTCTTGCTGTATTGGCCAAGAGTTTGCTTAAAGGCTTTTAATCACTGTAAAAAAATAGAGAACTGGATGAAGAAGATGGGGCACATATACACCATGGTATATTATTCAGCTAGGAGAAATGGTGACATCGGATCTCTTATAGAGGAATGGTGGAGTCTTGGTAGCATTGTGCGGGGTGAAATAAGCAAATCAGAAAAAAACAGGAACTGCAGGATTCCATACATTGGTGGGACATAAAAGCGAGACTAAGAGGCATGGACAGGAGTGTGGTGGCTATGGGGGTGGGGGGAGGGAAGGAGGGAGAGGGGGAGGGGGAGGGGTACAGAGAGAACTGGATGGAGGGTGGCTGAGGATGATCTCTCTTCGGGTGATGGGTATACATCAGAACTAAATGACAAGATAACCTGGAAATGTTTTCTTTGAATGTATGTACCCTGATTTATTGATATCACCCCATTAAAATAAAAATTTATTTATAAATTAAAAAAAAAAGAAGTAAATAACCACAAAATGGAAAAAAAAAAGATCTATTTGACAACAATGGGTAGTTTTGAGTAGATAGCTGAATGTACTAGTCTGGTATTCAGGGAAGTGGTCTGGAATCATTAACAAAACGATAGTACTTAAAACTGTGAGACTTGAATGAGATTACCAGAGTGTGGTTAGAAATGAGAAGAGTTACAATTTCTAAACCTTGGAACATTTAACATAAACATCAATGTTTAGAGGTTGGGGCAATGAGAGGCTGTAAAGGAGCCTGAGAAAAAGCAAACCATGATATCACCCCATTCTGAAGGCTTTAATTGTCATTTTTATTCAGGTAATTACATATCTGAATCACCAGCCCCAACATTTCCCTGAGCCCTAAATTGCATTTTCTCTGTTATACACTATGTTGTCAATTTTCCTCCAACCACTGTGTCCAATTTAGGCCTCACTCCTGCTTTCTGTATTCTGACAATGGCAGCACCATTTCCGCAGTGACCCATGACTGAGACATCAAAAACACCTATGATTCCTTCTCTGTTGGTCCTGACAATATCGTAGTTCAGATTCTCATAACCCTCACCTGGACCACTGAAATACTGTATTTCCCCATGTATAAGATACTTCCATGTATAAGACACACCTGAATTTAGGGCCTGAAATTTGAAAAAAAAAATGTATTACATAAAGTTATTGAACTTAAGTTTTATTCATCATAAAATTCATACAACTCCTCATCTGTGCAAAAAAGTGGAAAATGCAAGTAAAAAAATTCTACAACTACTGTATAAGACAGGCGTCCCCAAACTACGGCCTGCGGGCCGCATGCGGCCCCCTGAGGCCATTTATCCGCCCCCCCCTCACCCCCCCCCCCCCACTGCACTCCTGGAAGGGGCACCTCTTTCATTGGTGGTCAGTGAGAGGAGCACTGTATGTGGTGGCCCTCCAACGGTCTGTGGGAGAGTGAACTGGCCCCCTGTGTAAAAAGTTTGGGGACCCCTGGTATAAGACGTACCCAGTTTGTAGACCCAAAATTTTTAGAAAAAGGGTGCATTGTGTTTTTTGTTTGTTTGTTTATTTGTTTTTTTTGTTTTTTACAGAGTCAGAGAGTCAGAGAGAGGGACAGATAGGGACAGACCTTCAGGAACGAAGAGAGATGAGAAGCATCAATCATCAGTTTTTCGTTGTGACACCTTAGTTGTTCATTTATTGCTTTCTCATATGTGTCTTGACTGTGGGCCTTCAGCAGACTGAGTAACCCCTCTCTCAAGCCAGTGACCTTGGGTCCAAGCTGGTGAGCTTTGCTCAAATCAGATGAGCCCGCGCTCAAACTGGCGACCTCAGGGTCTCGAACCTGGGTCTTCTGCATCCCAGTCCAACGCTCTATCCACTGCACTACTGCCTGGTCAGGCAAAGGGTGCGCCTTATACATGGGGAAATATGCTATCTTACTGCTTTGTCTAGCTTTCCCTTCAAACCAATCCTGTGCACTGTTGTAAGTTTAAACCTTCCTAAAGCAGATCTCAGTAATGTTATTCTCTTCTCGAAGTCTTCAATGTCTTTTTTTGGCCATCCAAATGAACATTTCAAGGCCTTTCCAAGTGCAACTGCATCTTAATTTACAATCATGTGCTTATTATGCATACTCCTGTAAATACCAAACTCATTGTTCCTTTACTGTCACTTACCTTCCTTACTAGTCTTTGTGTAAATCCTCGCTATTTCAAGGCCCATCTCACATATGGCACTCAAACATGAACTACATAACTTTTCTTAATCTCTAGTCCACATGAACTATCCCTATGCATCTGAGAAAGTTTAACATCAACTTTTCTTATGACCCAGTGAGTTTTGGTTAGTTTGTAAGATGAGAAGCCATGTCTTCTTCTAGTAAAAACATCTTCAGTTTCTCTTGGCAGACCTATTGATTCCATATTCTTCTCTTGGATGATTTGGATGGTATTGAGGGCATTCCTCTTGATACAGAGATGGTCACATGCTGCAGGCCTACCCAAGCAGTCTGACTAAATGCTTCAGGGATGGACAGGTGACACAAGCTGGGGAGGTAAGTTACTCTTTCCGTTATCCTGATTTCATTTTCTTTATAACTCTTATTCTAAAAAAATTTTTATATGTATTTCTATATTTGTATAAGATTTATTGTCCTCATTAGCATATGAGTTCCATGAAAGCAGGAGTTTTGTCTGTTTTGCTCACTATCATGTCCTCTAAGCTCAGAACTACCTAATACTCAGTATGTGCTTAATGTTTGTTAAATGACTGAACAAATCAATGATACCAGCCCAATTTTATTGCATGACCTGAAAAAGGCTTGCTTAGCTCTAGATTTGACAATGTGGCAGAAGATAAGTGTGGAACTAGTGGTTATTTTGTCACCACAGAGGAGAAATAAGCTAATCCTGGGCCAAGGGGAATAGGAATTAACCAAAGACATATTTCTATCAACATGATTTGAATACCTGGACCAGGCTGGTCTGGAATTAATAATACCTATGGAATTTGCAGTTTGTGAAGCAATATATTTTTCATACCAACCCTTTTTTAATTCCTTAAGTCAGTTTTAGTCATTTGGAATATTGAGTACTAACTAATACATGGCTTTTATTGTATTTTTTATTGTACAGTGTTTTATAGATTTAGAAATATTTTAGCTATTTTGTAGGACTGTAAACTATCTGAGAGTAAATAATATGACTTATATTCATTTTTACACTTCATATAGTATTGACAAACTGATTTCTTGTGGTCATTTGGTAAATATTTGATAAACACTGTTGGATTAAAATGAAATCATGTCTTCATTTGAAAGTCAAAAATAGAATTTCTTGCATAATATTTTTGAAGAAAGACATGATATTCCTGAAAAAATGTGTATAGTATGTCC
Organism: Saccopteryx bilineata; assembly: GCF_036850765.1. Lineage (NCBI taxonomy): Eukaryota > Metazoa > Chordata > Mammalia > Chiroptera > Emballonuridae > Saccopteryx > Saccopteryx bilineata. The sequence continues at coordinate 81,539,820 of NC_089494.1, forward strand.
ACTTTTCAGTGTTCTTTAAAAGATAAACTTCAACCACTTAAAAACACACTCGTATATTATACCATATTCTATAATAATAAATTAATCATATGAGAATTTCAGATTAACATCTGTAAAGAAGCTTGATAAAATTTGGCTCCTTATTAAAAGCCTAGGGAAATCTATTGCAGCATCTCTTTTTTAATTTATAACTTGTTTTGAGTGCTTCTTTGGTATGCATTGATTAAAAAATAAGTGGTGGTTCTACTCATTTAACAGATGGCATGACGTGTTTTTGGAGTTGCAGACTTATCTATCAATAATCCTAATGATTTGCTATCTACACTCTCATCTTTAAGCTTATATTTCTGCCTTATATTTGGGCCAGATAAAAGGGTAGAGATATGCCCAAGTCCATTCATTCTCTTTCAATCAGTCTTCCTAGTGACCAGCAATACTGACAGGTCTGCTGGCCAGAGTTAGAAACCAAATGATCTTCCTGGTCAAGGAATAAGCAGTTATGATCTCCAGATCTCAGGATTTTAAATTAATGGAAATAAGCAGACAAGGATATAAGGTAGTCTATTCTGGTTCAGTGGGATTTCAGGGAGAAGAAAACAAAGACCATCTATTTTCCTCTGTAGTTCTTTGATGGAGACATAAACTTGAACATGCCTGCAGGCCAGAGCCTTGCAAGCAATTCTTTGCATACTTTTCATTCGCACTTTAATACAAATGTCCCTGAAACTGTATTCTAGTTGGGAAGTCAGAGTCAGAGAATTGTTTGATCCAGCAGAAGATGAGTGTAGGAGCACAGAACTGGGCTGAAGAGACATTCTTGCTCTAGTAAGCAGCCTGAGACATGGGACCAAGCTTTCTCTATATGCTCACACATACAGGGTGTGACACAGAGTAGAGGCTCAGCAATCTATTTGTTTGACCAATATATAAAGAAAGAGTCAGTGACCATCCCTGAGACAGAATCATGAGCCATAAAATTCAGTAAGTTTTGGGTTTTTTTTGTTTTTTCTATTCTTTGAGACTTCCATTTACTGATTAATAATTCTTGGTCTAGATTTTTGGAGTTAGTTTCACAGATATATCCATCTATTATTGTCTGTCAAGATTTTTTTTTTTTAGTTCAGTGCTCTGTATTATAAGAGAACAACTGCTCAACACCTTCTCTATAATTTCAATTCATTAATGAAGAAAATTTTAGACTTATTTTTCCCCTCTAAGTAGCCTTAACTTCTAGAAAAATACCAAGCATTAATCTTTCCCCCTAATAACCTTTCTCTGGATAATCTCGTTCTTCCATGACCCTCTTTTAAGGGTATAAAAAGCAATACCACAGGCTTTCCTGGGCAATAACAATTCTGTTCCTTGCTCTTGGTTGATGGGGTAACATGCCCAACATTATGGTAATATAAGGGCTGAGGGATCTGAGCAATGTTTTCTCCCCCTGTTCAGTGGCCAACTTAAATACTATCAATATTTCCAAATATACTAGAGTGATCATACAATAATTGAGAAAATTCTTACATGGAAACTGAAGTTTCTATCACTGTTCTCAATCTTTGTAATAGAAGAGAGGCAATTTTCCAATTCTTGCAAACACATCTGGAGGCTGGTGCCCCAGTGTCAGATGCCACAGGTCAAACTCATTTAAACCGACGAAGCTGGTCAAGTACCAAGCACCTGTTCTAAGCATTCCATATGGTTTTACTCCCAGAAGGAACGTCCAATCTGAAGCAGCTGTGGGTACTTTTATTGGCCAAAACAAGCTGGAAGCAAAAGGGAAAAAGAACATAATTAAAATCTTAAATGGAACCCAGTACAATCTCATTAATAAGCTACAAAGCACTTTTATAACTAGTGTGTATATGTGCTTGCCAGTACTGTCACATCATCAAGAAAGTGAAAAATGGAATACATGTTATGCATTAAATTCTGAAAGGTAGGAAACTTGTAGGCTTATTAATTCAAAAAGGTAAATGAAGCCAAGAAGTATGGATCACTTGATGGAAAATAACCAGCCCATTACTTAGCTCACCTGTCTGCTTGTATGATAGTGAAGAGATATGGAGTAAAGGGTACTATCAGAAAATAATAAATATTAAATTCTTGGAGAAAACTCAGAGAAAAAAATGTAGGGGTTACTAAGATCAGGGAATAATTCTTGAATTCCCACTCACTATATAGTGTTTCAGTCATATTGTTGATTGCTGAAGGTACTCACTAACTTTGGAGTGCTAAAAGTAAAAATCAATCAACCAATCAATAAAATTGCAACAATATCTAAGCAAGAAGCAATGTTTAGTAGATAATTGAAACCTTCTCCCAATTCTATATGTACATCCGTTTTTACAATGTGACTTTTGCTATCTGTGATGGTTAATTTTACGTGCAACTTTCTGGTGCTAAGAGATGCTTAGATAGCAGGTAAACATTATTTCTATGCGTGTCTCGGAAGGTGTTTCCAGAAGAGCATATGGTCCTCCCTAGCTTCCAGAAGAGAGACTGGAGAGAGAGGTTCTAACATTCCATTCTCTCTACAACAATGCATACGGAGACACTCAAATGTTCCAGTCATACTGCACATTTGATGCCTCAGACATTTGAGTGAAGCCAAACTAGACCAGCCAGTCCTCAGCTTAACCAGCCCAGACCAGAGCTGCCAAGCCTCCCCAGAAATGTGAGAAATAATAAATTGTTTTTGTTTTAAGACCACTAAGTCAGCAGCAAAGGCTAATTGATACACAATGAAGTAAATATTTATATAATTAAAATTTAACTGTAAAATGTGATGTGTGATGAAATGAATAGAGAAGTTATACAAGGGTGAGTCTAGGATAGAAAACTCTCAAAAACCAATGAGGTTTGGTGGTTTTATGCAGAGTATTTTGCAAGGATCATTTTCTGCTTCACTTTTAGCACCAAATCTTGTATGTAAATTCTGGTCACTTGTACTTAAATTCTTGCAAACATCTTCTTCTGCATCTTTCATCTTGTTTTGTCCATAATCCAAATAAGTATGCTTAGAGCCATTTGAGATATATCCAAATTCTTTGAGGACGGGAATTATACTTAGTATCAAGATTTTTTGATTAAATGAAGTATCAACTTGGAAGCTAAATACTTACTGCCGTACTTATAAGATATGTCCACATATTCTTTGACCCTCCTGTTTCCTTAAAAAGGTGGAGCCCAGGCCCTGGCTGGTTGGCTCAGTGGTAGAGCGTCGGCCTGGCATGCAAGGGGTCCCGGGTTCGATTCCCGGCCAGGGTACACAGGAGACACGCCCATCTGCTTCTCCACCCCCTCCCCCTCTCCTTCCTCTCTGTCTCTCTCTCTTCTGCTCCCGTAGCGAGGCTCCATTGGAGCAAAGATGGCCCCGGCGCTGGGGATGGCTCCTCGGCCTCTGCCCCAGGCGCTGGAGTGGTTCTGGTCGCAACAGAGTGACGCCTGGAGGGGCAGAGCATCGCCCCCTGGTGGGCAGAGTGTCGCCCCCTGCTGGGCGTGCCGGGTGGATCCCGGTCGGGCGCATGCGGGAGTCTGTCTGACTGTCTCTCCCCGTTTCCAGCTTCGGAAAAATACAAAAAAAAAAAAAAAAAGGTGGAACCCATTATCTAACTAGTTTTCTAATCAAGTTAGTCTGTTTAATAGGCCTCTATATGAAATGCCATTTGCCTCTTTTTCAAATGAACAAGGCCAGACCCAGAGTGATTTGCTTCTGACAAAAGATTGTAGTGGAAGGAATTCCAAGTGACTTCTGAGGCTAGGCTGTTAAAATGATAGTTTCTGCTTGGTTCTCTCTCTCTCTCTCTAAGATCATTCATTTCAGATGAGGTCAGCAAACATGTGAGGATAATCAAACAGTACTTTGGAGAGGCTAACCTGGCTAGTGACTAGTAACTGTGTTTTACACCATCTACCAGCACCAATTTATTTTTTTTATTTATTTATTTTTTAAATAAATTTTTATTAATAGTAATGGGATGACATTAATAAATCAGGGTATATATATTCAAAGAAAACATGTCTAGGTTATTTTGTCATTAAATTATGTTGCATACCCCTCGCCCAAAGTCAGATTGTCCTCCGCCACCCTCTATCTAGTTCTCTGTGCCCCTCCCCCTCCCCCTAAATCTCTCCCTCCCTCCCTCCCATGTCCTCCCTCCCCCCACCCCTGGTAACTACCACACTCTTGTCCATGTCTCTTAGTCTCGTTTTTATGTTCCACCAATGTATGGAATCATGTAGTTCTTGTTTTTTTCTGATTTACTTATTTCACTCCGTATAATGTTATCAAGTTCCCACCATTTTGCTGTAAATGATCTGATGTCATCATTTCTTATGGCTGAGTAGTATTCCATAGTGTATATGTGCCACATCTTCTTTATCCAGTCTTCTATTGAAGGGCTTTTTGGTTGTTTCCATGTCTTGGCCACTGTGAACAGTGCTGCAATGAACATGGGGCTACATGTGTCTTTACGTATCAATGTTTCTGAGGTTTTGGGGTATATACCCAGTAGAGGGATTGCTGGGTCATAAGAGCACCAATTTATTGGTCATGTGAATACATTACCTCAGAGAAGGAATCTCCAGTCCAAGTCCAAGACAACAGTCCCAGTCAACATTCTGACTGAATCGTCACGAGTGATCCCAGGCTAGAGCCACCCAGCTCAGTTGCTCCTGAATTCTTAACCCTGAAAAGTTCTGAGATTTAAAATGTTTCTTGTTGTCTTAAGCTAAGTTTCAGGGTACTTATTTCACAGGAATAGATAGCTATTACAGATAACAAGGAAAGGATAAAATTTACATACTATTTTTTAAAATAAAAAAAATCAAGCAATCAAATTTTGATTCAACTACAAGATCAAGAAAAATTATTTTTTAATCCCTCACTTAGGAACCAAATGTGGACCTACATACATTGTTAATATTTTACGATATAACAATGATATTATCTAAACAGCAAACCCTATGCCAACTGTGGCAAATGTAATAACTTCCTTTATTGAAGGACATTGATTGCACATTACAATCATGTATCATGTCTTGTTAATGCCTTTTTATATTCCAATAGTTAGAAAACCTTTTTAAAATTTAAGATACACCTTCTTTTGAAAAACTTGGGGTCTAAAAACTGGGTGTGTCTTATACAGTAGTTGAAGATTTTTACTTGCATTTTTGCTTTTTTGTGCTTGTTTTTGCACTCATCATTGAAGACAGTGATTTGTCATCAGATGCAGATGAGGACAAGCTAATAGATGGTAGTTTTGACAGTGATGAGGAATTGTATGAATTTTATGATGAATAAAACTTGAGTTCAATAACTATGTAATACATTTTTATTTTCAAATTTTAGGCACCAAAATTAAGGTGAGTCTTATATATGGAGAAATATGGTGTATAATTTATTTTCCAATTTTATTTAGGTAATTTAATATGCAGTTTTTAATATATTTAACAAACATATATTTATATATATAAACATATATATTTTGAGTTTGGATATATGCATACACCCATGATACCTTCACTACAAAGGAGATAATAAACCTATTCATCACCTTCAAAAGATTTCTTTAGTCTCCTTGCTTTATCTTCTTTTTGTGTGTGTGTGTGGTAATAAGACTTAGCAAGAGATCTCCTCTCTTAATAAGCTTTTAAGTGCACACCACCATATTTTTATAGGCATTATGTTGTATAGCAGATCACTAGAACTTATTTATCTTGTTTAACTGTAACTAATCTTTGGTGTACCTTAAAGTTTTCTTTGTAAATTTTAGTTAACAAATCTAACATTATCCATGTCATTTAAAGAATCTATGGAATCATGATAGTACATTTTCTTTCTTTTTATCACCAATGAAATTGGGTTGATTTTATGCCTTTAACATCTTATCCTATTATCCATCCTTTTTTCTGTTTTTCAGTTAGAAAATATAGAATATTGAGGAAATTAAGCCTTCAATCTGCAAGTAATTTTTCTAAAAGGTATTATTTACAAGATACCAACTTAACTCTTGCTTGTCCACGGGCTCACAATGTCGTGGCCCCTGGATAGCTCTACAATAGCATATTTTGTTCCTGCCAGGCTCATCTTATGATATAACTGATTACAGATCTCCAATCAAACAAGCTGGTGTCCCACTTCTAATAGGCCTTTGCTTAGCATGCTGTTTTTCACTTGTGAAACATTTCTTCTGTATTAGCTGTGAATTAAAAAAAAAATCATTCACATTCTTTAATTGCTAAATGTTGACTTGTTCTTTTTTTAAATTGATTTTAATTTATTGTGTTTACATAGATTCTAGTGTCCCCCCAAATGCGTCCCACCCTCCCCCATGTCCCCCTCAACATCCCCTTTGCCCCCCTCTCTGCAACGCCCTCCCCCCTTCCCTTCAGGTTTATCCCATCCTATTATCCCCTTTCCCTCTGTCCGCTTTCCCTCTGGTTATTTGATCCTGCCTCTGTCTCTATTCTGTACCTCAGTTCACATTATTCATTGGATTCCTCAAATGAGTGAGGTTATATAATATTTTTCTTTCTCTGCCTGGCTTATTTCACTTAACATAATAGTTTCCAGGTCCATCCATGTTGTCACAAAAGGTAAGATTTTCTTCTTTTCCATGGCCCCGTAGTATTCCATTGGGTACATGCACCACTGCTTTTTAATCCACTTGTCCACTGATGGACACTTGGACTATTTCCAGATCTTGGCTATTGTAAATAATGCTGCAATAAACATGGGAGGTGCATTTCTTCTTTTGAATCAGTGATGTGGAGTTCTTGGGATATACAGTATGTCCGTAAAGCCATGGCACACCCCTGACCGGTCACAGGAAAGCAACAAAAGACGACAGAAATGCGAAATCCGCACCAAACAAAAGGAAAACCCTCCCAGTCTCTGTAGGATGATGTGGCAGCATGTGCACATGCGCAGATGATGATGTAACACCATGTATACAGCTGAGCAGCACACGGCCATGCCATTCAAGATGTGGATGGTACAGAGGAAAGTTCAGTGTGTTCTGTGGCTCACTAAATTTGAATCCATGACCAAAGTGCAATGTGAATATCAGTGCGTTTATAACGAAGCCCCACCACATAGGAATAACATTACTCGGTGGGATAAGCAGTTGAAGGAAACCGGCAGATTGGTGGAGAAACCCTGTTCTGGTAGGCATGAGTGTTGACTTGTTCTGAAAGGAAATTTGATAATCTGGAAGGAGGAAGTGAATAAATTATCTGAAACAGAAAATCACCAGATATAACCGCTATTTAAAAAAATCCAGAATAAAGACATTTATGTAAATTAAATCTTTGGCACAATTGCTGTTGAATGGTAGTAGATATAAAGATCATTCGGTTAATATGTTAGTATGCAGATATCTAGATCTTATCACTGGAGATTCTGAGTTTGTTGGTCTGGGGACCAAAGACAGACTAGCTTTTTATTTATTTTTTACAAGTTTTACAAGAGAGTTAAAGACAAAAAGAAAGATTGGCTTATATTGTTTAGGGCAGGCAATCAATAATGACTAATTTTTAATCCAAAATGGATATATTAAGGATCTAAAGAAAAATCCTTTCCCAGCAGAAAAAACTAACTGAACTATAAGAAAATTGGCGTGGCTTAATTCCTAATATCAGACAAAATAGTCTTTAAAAATGTTACTAGAGATAAAGAGGGTAGTTTATAATGATTAAGTGGTCAATCTTTTAGGAGTATAAAATAATTATAAACATATCTGCACCTAATAACAGGAAACTAAAATACAATCAGAAGCAAAAAATAGAAAGATAAATTGCAATTAATCAAAATTTTAATTATTTGTACATCAAAGAACACTATCATAAAAATGAAAAGACAGTTGACACATGGGGAAAATGTTTGTAAATCATATATCTGATAAAAGACATTTATCTGGAATATATCAAGAACCCTTACACTCGATAATAAAAGTCTAATTATAGAAGACATTTCTTCAAAGAAGATATACAAATGGCCAATTGCACATGAAAATGTACTCAACATTATTATTCACCAGAGAAATGCAAGTTAAAACTTCTATAAGATGACACTTACACATACTAGGATGGCTACAATCAAAATGTCAGCTAATACTGAATGTTGACAAGTGAGTAGAGAAATAAGAACCCTTATACACTGCTGGTGGGAGTATAAAATAATTCAGTCACTGTGGAAAACAACTCGGCAGTTTCTCAAAAAGTTAACAATAAAGATACCACTTGATCCAAAAATTTTACTCCTAGTTATATATTAAATTAAAACATATGTTTGCACAAATATCTGTACATAAATGTTTATGGTAGCATTATTCATAATGGCCTAAAGGCAGAAACCCAAATATCCATTGTCTTATGAATGAAAAAACAGTGTGCCATATCTATAGAATGAAATACTATATGCCATAAAAATAATTAAGTACTGATACAAGCCCAGTATGATTTTTGAAAACATTATGCTAAGAAACCAGACACAATAGACCCTATATTATATAATTCATTTTGTATGACATGTACAGAATAGGCAAATATATAATGATAGAAAATAGATTAGTAATTACTTAAGACTTGGAGGGCAGGGATAGAAGAATTGGGTTTCTTTTTGAGGTGATAAAATGTATAGCTCATTATGGTGACAGTTGCACATCTGTGTCAAATCATACACTTTAAATGGGTGAATTGTGTATCAACAGGACTGTTACAAGAAAGCTCAACTAACTGAACACTGACATCATGCGTTCAGAGTCTTAATTAATATATATTGTGTAGATACAAATGATTTTACCTAATGTTAACTTTCAAGTGTATGCTGCATGTTAGATTTGGTGAAAGTATATATAACCTCAACTTCCCAAAGAAAGTTTCATAAGAATCATGAGAACAGAGAAGGCTGGGGATTGGAGATTTGCTCAACGTGAACCTAGACTGACCTTGTAATATCACAAGACCAAAGCCAGCTGAATCATCAGCTCTAACCAAAAAAATCTTGAAAAGTTATAGACTCTTCTTATTCTTTGAAATGAAACAGAGGCAATAATATACCGCCCTTTGGGGACAAGATCTCGGAATACAGATTCTGATTTTGTTATATAAACACGGTCAAGCACACACGCCGTGTGTCAGTCCCATTCCACCAAACCAGCCCAACCCCGGGACACTGTCCTGAAGAGTTTCCCCGTGTATTTTTGTCTGTATTTTTTTCTTCTTTACCTTCTACAAGCTACCACTAAGAATTATTTATTATTTCTTAATCATGTATTTGAGTCTGTTATATTTTTCAATTCACAAATATGTAGAATACTTTTACGTTGAATGACAGCTTATCTTGGAGCATGATTGCCCAAGCATGGTAAGTTTACTTACAATTTAACGTCATGTAGGACTGGAAATTCTTTCAATTAGTACAAGTTTAGGGGAAGAGGTGGACATGGCTAAAAGGACAAGCAGAGTGGCCTTGAGGAACACTTGAGAGGAGAGGACGGGAGGGAAAAAGGAGCAGAGAGAGCAGGGCTGTGGTAAGTGAGGCACAACAGGCAGCTGATATTGGTGGTGCTTTCTTTCTCTCTCTCCCCCTTGCTACAGATACAGACAATTAATGCTGGTGAAAACCTCCTGCCAATACACCCTTCCTGCACTATCCCTCTCTCAGGCTACAATTGAGATTTTTGAGCAGGGTGAACCAGTAGAGGTGATAATCCTCAGGAATACAGGTATTCCTGAATGCCAGAGTGCCCAAATGCCTGAAGAGGATGGCAAGATACATAACCAAGATCAGGTGCTTACAGCAGTGCTCCCCAACCTTCTTTGGGCCACGGACCAGTTTAATGTCAGAAAATATTTTCACGGATTGGCCTTTTGGGTGGGATGGATAAATGTATCACGTGACTGAGATAAGTGTCAAGAGTGAGTCTTAGATGGATGTAACAGAGGGAATCTGGTCATTTTTTAAAAATAAAACATTTTTCAGACTTAAATATAAGTAAAACAGAATGTAAGTTCTTTATTCTTTTTTTGCAGACTGGTATCAAATGGCCCACGGATCGGTACTGGTCCGCAGCCCGGGGGTAGGGGACCACTGGCTTAGAGTATGCAGTCAGATGCCTTGAGGGACCTGGGCGAGCTATAGCCTCCCAGCCCCACACAGCTATCCTGGGGCTTAAGAGTAGTCTAGAAGCAGGTCTTTGTTTGAGTAATAGCTCTATATCTTACTAGCTGTATGATCTTGTGCAAATCATTTTACCTCGTTGAAACCAATTTGCTTTAACTGTAAAATGGGGATATTAGTAATATCTATTTCCTATAGTTATTGTGAGAATAACAGTTAATTTTCACAATTTAATAATAATAAAACAAGAATAGTATTTGATACATAGTTAGCAGCAAATAAATTATAGACATTATTGTTATTGTGTTCAGACACCACACATGAAAAGCATTGGAATTAAGGCCCCAAACTTATTTTTTTTTTCACTCAGCCAATGACAAATGTGGACAAATCTTTGATCATTTTAGTACCCTGACTATATAGTTGTTTGGAATATTCACTGGAAATACTTTAAAAGACTTGGTAAAAAGCTCATTATAATAATTTTTCCCCAGTAAAATGACAGATATGAATGGATAAGAAACCCATTCCCATGACTTTTCCCCCCCACTTTGTAATCCACTTCAGTGCCTGCATCCTCTGGGCAGAGGCCAGGCAGTGGTTTGGAACCACAGTTTGCTCTGACCCAGGGCACTAAGAGAGACTCAGGGGACGTGCCTGCCATAAAACCACGCCCATGCGTCCCATCACGTTTTGAACAGTTACAAAGTAATGAACATTTTCAGAAAAAGAACAAATTCTCAAATGTCACTTTAGATAGCTACTTTATTTACTGAGCAAATACTATACCATTTGGTTATTAATTCTCAACATTTTACTTTTAAGAGAAGGAAGGTGAGTATCTTTTGAACTTTTCTCCCATGTACCCACATGATTTGGGATTTCTTGATACTGACTAAAGGTGAACCTAAAAGAGTAATAATTTTATTGACATAGAAGCTTATATTATACCAAAATAATGATGAATAGTTACAAAAAGCCCTTTCCATTAAGGAACTTATTTTCTGGTATACATTATTTGAATTCCTATCTTGTGTATTGGCAAGGTAACTGGTTTTAAGTTATGTCAATGACATAAAAATTTTAAAAAACTCGGCCCTGGCTGGTTGGCTCAGTGGTAGAGTGCCAGCCTGGCATGCAGGAGTCCCAGGTTCGATTCCTGGCCAGGGCACACAGGAGAAGCACCCATCTGCTTCTCCACCCCTCCCCCTCTCCTTCCTCTCTGTCTCTCTCTTCCCCTCCCGCAGCCAAGGCTCCATTGGAGCAAAGATGGCCTGGGCGCTGAGGATGGCTCTGTGGCCTCTGCCTCAGGCGCTGGAATGGCTCTGGTTGCAACAGTGACGCCCCAGATGGGCAGAGCATCACCCCCTGGTGGGCATGCTGGGTGGATCCCGGTTTGGCACATGCGGGAGTCTGACTGCCTTCCCTTTTTCAACTTCAGAAAAATACAAAAAAAAATTTTTTTAAACTATCTTTAAAGCACGAGTTAGCTGAACAAACAAAGGTTACAAATATAAGACAGGTAGTATGTGGCCATGGAATGACAGAACCCAGGTATACATTCCTATCTCTAGTTTTCAATATCTACATATTATATGCCCGATAAATGCTGTGAGTGACTGTGTGCAGCTCTGCTTTGCTTTCCAGAGCATCCTGCCCTGTTCCCAAGTTCTAAGAAACGTGCTCTCGCTGAATCTGCCAATTGTGTGCTCATCTACCTATGGGGTTTACATCTCTTTCTGAGTCTTTATTTCTTCTATATTATTCTCAACATTTTTGACCACTTTGCAGTCAAGATTTTTTTTATCTTTGCTCTTTCCCCTCTTTTTCCCCGCCATTGGGAGCTCCAATCTCCAATTTCAGGGACCTGTCCTGCTCTATGTTTCTTGTGTCCTCCAGCACATGGCACTATGCTTGATGTTTAGGTACTAACTACAGGTTTAAGATTGGTCAGAGAAGTAATTCAGTGGCTTTGTAAAGTTAGAATCTGCTAAAATTGTATGAATTGCTTGCATATGTAGGTTTGGCCATTTCTTAGTTCTCATCTTTCTTTATCTTCTTATCACTTGTCACCTCTTTCTTGTTATTTCTTTCTTAAAACACAGTTTTCACTTTTCTTATAGAAAACCGTATTCTCCTGGCCTTCCATCTCCCATACTTGATGTTCCTTCTCTGTCTCCTATGTTGCTTTTCCTCTTCCTTGCAAGCTATTGATGTCGGTGTGTACCAGAGCTCAGGATTTGGACCTACTCTCTCTTTATACACACATTTGTCAAAAACTTACAAGTGCAAATTTTTTTGTTTGTTAAGACCAAAAGGCTTGGAGTAATTCCTGAGTCCTTTCTATTTCTCACTTTACATATCTAATCCTTGAGCAAAATGTATTGTCTATCTTCAAAATATATTTAGATTTCAATCACTTTTCTCTGCCATACTTCTATAATTTTGATACAAGCAACAATTTTTTATAAGCCTAGATTATTGCATGAGCCCTTTAAAGCAAATGTTACTTTTACACTTGTCTACCTTTAGTTTATTTTTAAAATAGTTATTTAAAAAGCCAATAATATCATCATTTTTCTTTTACTTTCACATCTTTAATATCTGTTTTAAATGTTTTTTCAGTTCTTTTATCATATTTATTTTTAGCATTACTACTGATGTATAATTGATATGCAATGATATTTGCATATTTAAATTGTTCAGTTTGATAAGTTTTGACATGTGTACACCCATGAAACAATCGCCATAGTCAAGATGATCAAGACAGTGTTACCCCTGAAGTCTTCTCCTGCTCCCTGTATTCCGTCCCTCCTGCTCTTCCTTCACCCACCCTCATGTTCCAGGATACAACTGATCTGCTTTTCTGTTGCAATAGGTTTGAATTTTCCAGAATTTTATAAGTGGAATAATATGGTATGTATTTTTTGTCCTAATTTTATCCAGCATAATTATTTTGATATGCACCCATCTTATTCTGTGCATCAAACACCTATTTATTTTTATTGCTGAACACTATTCTGTTATATGAGTTTGCCATAGTTTGTTTTTTTGTTCATATTTCAGTGGACATTTGAGTTGTTTCCAATTTGTTTTTGAGAGAGAAAAAGAGAGAGACAGACAGACAGGAAAAGAGATGAGAAACATCAACTTGTAGTTGCATCACTTTTAGTTGTTCATTGATTGCTTCTCATACGTGCCTTGACCAGGAGGCTCCAGTAGATTCAGTGAACCCTTGCTCAAGCCAGCACCTTTGGGCTTCAGGCAGAGGCAGATTTAATTGTGGGTGCACCGGGCATGCACCCTGGACCCCGACTTCTGAAGGGCCCCGTAAAATCCCAACTTTACACTTTTTATTAATGACACCACATTTGGTTTCATATGTGCAATTTTCACATTAATAGTACATAATATTTTTAATTTATTTAAAAATATAGTTAACAGCCTGACCTGTGGTGGTGCAGTGGATAAAGTGTCGACCTGGAAATGCTGAGGTCGCCGGTTCGAAACCCTGGGCTTGCCTGGTCACGGCACATATGGGAGTTGATGCTTCCTGCTCCTCCCCCCTTCTCTCTCTCTTTCTCTCTTTCTCTCTCTCCTCTAAAGTGAATAAATAAATAAAAAAAAATTAAAAAAAAATATATATAGTTAACATGTATTTTTATTTTCCCTGTCTCTCTCTTTTTTTAGGGGGCGCAATATTTTCTTTTGTACCCAGGGCCTCACTGACCTTAATCTGCCTCTGGCTTCAGGCCAGAGACTTTTGGGCTTAGACCAGTGACTTTTGGGCTTCAGTCAGCGATCTTGGGGTCCTGTTAATGATCCCATGCTCAAGCCAGGGATCCTGCCATCAGGTTAACAATCTTGGGGTTTTGAACCTGGAACCTCAGCATCCCAAACCCACAATCTCTCACTGTACTACCACCAGTCAGGCTGTTGTTTCAAATTTTTGACGCCAATAGATAAGCTAAGCTGTGATGAACATTCTTGTGCAAGTGTGTGCATGGTTATAGGCTTCATTTCTTTGGAGTAAACACCTAAGAGTGGATGGTCAGATCATATGGTAAATGGATGTTTGACTATGAAAATTCCTGACATACTGTTTTCCAAAGTGTTTTACTACTTTACTTTCCCACCAGCAGCATGTAAGAGTTCCAGCTCCTCCACATTCTCACTAACATGTGATGTAGCCAGTCACTTAATTGCAGTCATTCTGATTTGTCTGAGAAACCCAGTCAGTGGTTTCTACCTGGCATGAAGAGTAGACGAGGCAGTATTTCCTTCTTGAAGGTGTTTGGTGTATGAGACTATGTGTGCTGCTGGTCTCTGCTACTTGTCCCCTTTTAAAACTCAATCTACTAGCTTGACATCTGGCTGAGGCATGATCCCTTTCTATCATTTCACTCAGCCTTGATTTTCCAATTGGCCTTTGACTGCTGACTTCTGTACTCTTCTTGGTTCCAGACTGTCTGCTTGGCCTGACCCTGTGCTTAATTCCTGACCTTTCCATGACTCTTAGGAACCAATGCTTGAACCCTAGTTGGACTGCTGTCCACAATTCAGTCAGAGGATGGAAGCCTTTAGAATAAATGGATTCTCAAACTGAGGAGTATATATATTAATATAAGTATAGGTCTCTGGGTCAAACCCTATAAAATGCTAAAAGTAGGGGAAAGATAGAAGAGAATAAAAAGAGAATAAGATGCAGAAAATGTGCAGGAAATGGAGAGTAAATATTTCCATGAAGAAAAGAATTAGTCAACTGAATGAAATTCTGCAGAAATATCTTAAAGAATTAAGAGTCAAGTCCACTGGATTGTGCAAACAAGAAGCCATCGGTGACCTTTAGTGCAGCTGGAATTTACATGCTAGATAATTTTGGTACCGGTTAGAATGTGCTTCTTCACCGTTTAGAAATGAACATACATTTCCATACATGTGTGTGTTAGTTTTTCAAAGAGGTGATTTGGCTTAATCCTTACTGAGGGTAAGAGGGAGTGTGTGTGTGTGTGTGTGTGTGTGTGTGTGTGTGTGTGTGTGTGCGTGTGTGTGTGTCTAGGTGATTATATGAAGGAGAAGCACTTAGGATTTAAATGGTTTTATTTGCCTATTTATCCTATAACAAATCTAAATGGCATAAAAGGAGGAGGTCATGGTCTGGCTTGAGGAGTATGCTCGGAGTCAGGCAAGTATTTTTATGTTTGCAGTGAAGAAAAAACCCAGCTTTTCATTTGCCCATCTGATTAGTGCTCTTTAAGGCTAGCAATATTTGGATATCTTTGTTCTACTTCATTCAATGATCTCAGCCTGTTCAGATGGTTTACATGACAGAATGGTATCACACAGTTCTTTCAAAAGTTCAAGTCTGGGCTTAAGAAGCTGAAGCTGGCAGTGAGCCGTGATTAGCACAGCAGAAGGACAAAGATGGTGCCATGTTTACACAACAGCCAGAGTTTAAAGGGGCTTGATCCAGAAATATGTATATAGCATTATACATATTCATATATTGTATATATATGAATATTATATGTAATACACATATATATACAAGTTCTAGCTTTCATTTTAATGAAAACATTACTACTTGATAATGTAAGCAGATAATTTATTAAAAGCCAAAAATATTTGGAAAAGTATATCTTAGTTTCTGAAATTGAAAAATGCTTTTGACCAAAATTTTATTGACCCAATTTGTAGATTGTTATGTACAATCTACAAACACACACACTCTCTCTGTCTCTCTGTCTCTCTCTCTCTCTCTCTCTGTATCTCTCTCTCTCTCATACACATACACACACACACACACATTTAAGATATGGGCTAAGAGAAAAGCTAGTAGTTTTGGGGACCCTGCTTGAAAGCATGCCACAATTCAAGGTAAGCAGGTGGCCTAGTGAAATATAAAGGGCTCGCTAAACAAAGAATTTTATTTCCTGGTTGGTGCCAGCAGGGGAGAAACTATGAAAGGAAAGCAGAAAACTGACATCCAAAGAGAACCCAGAATTTTTGAAGTGAAGTGTTTTTATTGATTTTAAAAGCATGCAAATTAATTATAATTTACAAATAAACCTAAGCTTTTGAATATGATAGATTATTTAAAAAATAATAGTTGAAAAAATAGTTTATTATACCCTATAGGAAATCATAGCTCTAGCTCAAAAGAAGGGTGTAACTATTTTATCATAGATGATAGATTTTGTAAGAAGTAAAAAAATTATAACAGTTTGAAAGAAAGAGTGATATAATTTTTAGTTATCTATTCTTTTGCATAAACTGTTAATGAATAAATCAAATAGAAAAAAATCCTTTGGGGAGTCACATTATGCCAAACTTTAAGGTATTTTGTGCCCCAAATTCTAGCGTCAAATTATTTCTAAACAGGAAAAATCAGCTACCTCAAACTAAATAAAATCTTTGTTTTAGTAGACATGCTAAACAAACACGATGTGCTCCTCACATTTCTGAAATTAATAGTTACTTGGAGCCACTGATGCCCACATTTGTTTGTTATTTTCATAGATGATTACACTAAGCAGAAGCCCTAATGCTACATTCACATAGATAGAAGGTCAAAGTTGGTCAGTGAGCCAAGAAATACCATATCAGGGTTTCTTTCCTCTTCAATTGAAGAAGTTATAAATTGTGGAATTAGCGTATTGATTGAAGGCTACAACTTCAAGCAATCAGTTTTTCTGGCTTGACAAGATTATTTTATCCTACTTTTCTTTTATTATTATGTGTAGTATTTGAGTCATCCTTCAGGCAGATGAAGTGACAGCTTGATTTAACTCAATAAAATCCACCAGTTAGGTAACCTACTGAGCCGAACAAAAGATGAAAACGACTGCAAGGGGCAGGTGCACTGTTAGTTTAAGCGAGCAGAGGAGTCAGACGAAGAAAATATTAATGGAAATTATGCCCTAATCAATCCATTTCTATGGAAGCTTGAGAGAAATTTGTAAAAATCTTCTTGCTGGGCAATTGAGCAGCAAGAATTGCCTTTGCTTTAAAAACAAAACAAAATAAACAAATCTTTAAAACTAAACTACGTGCATGAAACACATATCCCCATAATGGCTGTGCTTTTGTTTAATTGCAGCAAGTCAAATAACCTTTAATTTCTTGGTGTATTTGAGATGAAAAGGCTACATAATGGATTTGGAGTAGTTTGAAAATTAAAATTATGGTATCTTTCATTGAATCTGGGCTTTCTTACATCAGATTCAATTGATGTCTTATGATATTTTGAAATCAGAATATCAAACATTTACAAATAATATCTATTTAAATTTTTCTAAGAAGACTAAATGTATAAGCCTTAGTGGATATTTTGTTTACAGAACTAGAAAAAGAGTCTTATATTTTTAAATGACCTCTTAATGGGACTGAAGTCTCATTTAAATCCCTTCAGATTTAAGTATGCTCACTGCTCTTTGGTTACAGATAAAGATTTTCTTACAGTGGGAATAGCTCATTGTCAGTTGGGAACAATTTTATAAGCAGAAGTTCATTTTTAAATTAGCAATTTCATTAATACTCATTTTTTAGAGCTTTCAAGACCATGTTGTATTCTGCATTATTTCATGAGTTGATTCAAATAATTCTGGGTTAGAAATCCTAGAGAAATGTATTGATGTGAAGACATCTGAGGTATAAATGGAGGGTGAAAATGGAGAATGTTTCATAATTATTATAAAAAAAGTTGGAAATTCTTTTCATTGGTGGCACTTTTAGGTTTAAAGTAGATCTGATTTGGTCCTTACAGTAAGAGTCATTTCCTCTGTAACCCAGGTACATGAAGACCAATTCTTCAAATGTCTTCCCAACTTTTCCTCAGCAAACAATACCAGCATTTAATAGCTTTCTGAAATACTTTTTGTGAAGTTAACATAAAACTCTGAAGGGACGGCAAGTAGATTTTTCCTTGCATATGAATTTTGACCAGTTTGTTGTGTTTTCCTGACATTGTGAGTGAAGGATGATTCTGAAGTTTTATCCAGGCTTTACAGGGACAAATCTAATCAGGAATTAGTGACAACTGCCTTAAGGGCGCGATGGGAAATTCATGGCACATGGGCTGCTATTTCTTTTTCTTTTTGAAGATTGTATTTATTGATTCTAGAAAGAGGAGAGAGAAAGAGAGAAAGGCAGTGGGGGGGGGGGGAGCAGGAAGCATCAACTAGCAGTAGTTGCTTTTTGTATGTGCCTTGACCGGGCAAGCTCAGGGTTTTGAACTGGCGAACTCAACATTCCAGGCCGATGCTTTTTTTTTTTTTTTTTTTTTTGTATTTTTCTGAAGCTGGAAATGGGGAGAGACAGTCAGACAGACTCCCGCATGCGCCCGACCGGGATCCACCCGGCACACCCACCAGGGGCGACGTTCTGCCCACCAGGGGGCGATGCTCTGCCCCTCCCGGGCGTCGCTCTGCCACGACCAGAGCCACTCTAGTGCCTGGGGCAGAGGCCAAGGAGCCATCCCCAGCACCGGGGCCATCTTTGCTCCAATGGAGCCTTGGCTGCGGGAGGGGAAGAGAGAGACAGAGAGGAAGGAGGGGGGGGGGGTTGAGAAGCCAATGGGCGCTTCTCCTATGTGCCCTGGCTGGGAATCGAACCCGGGTCCCCCGCACGCCAGGCCGACGCTCTACCGCTGAGCCAACCGGCCAGGGCTCAGGCCGATGCTTTTATTCACTGTGCCACCACAGGTCAGGCTGGGCTGATATTTAACTACTTTTTTTTCCTCCAAAGAGACAAGTCATATTTTTCTATAAAATTAATTTTTTTTCTGTAGTTCTTATCTTTGATCTTCTCTGACTTTTCTCTTCCACCCACATCTGTTTCACCAGAACTTTCCCCAGGTAAGAGGACTTTCTGATGGGTAAGTGAAATAGCCTGAGACAGTGGGATCGCTTAGCTTGTCAGGCCTGCATTCACACCACGGGCACAATGATGAGCTTGGCAA
This sequence comes from Saccopteryx bilineata, assembly GCF_036850765.1. Taxonomy (NCBI): domain Eukaryota; kingdom Metazoa; phylum Chordata; class Mammalia; order Chiroptera; family Emballonuridae; genus Saccopteryx; species Saccopteryx bilineata. The sequence continues at coordinate 81,558,902 of NC_089494.1, forward strand.
ATTAAAGCAACTTATAAGGAAACAGGCTTGTGGTCCTATGCGGCAGGTACCCATTGACTGGAGGCACTAACATCACGAAGATTGATTATTTTCTAACACTTTGCACTCCATTATGACCCAAGGAATTGAAAGTGTTTTTGAAAAGCTGTGGTTAACATAAAGTAAATTAAAATCTCATGCCTAAGGCTGTAAGCCTTTTATATCCTTAAGTTTACCAGACAGAAAAAAAAAGGAAATATTCTGTTTCAAAATTTATACAGGATTGTCCTCTTAGAGTCAATACAGTGAGTTTATCTGAGATATAATTTAGAAGGTGACCAATCTTCCTCCTTTAGGGAGGACGGTCCTTCTTTTGTAAGTTCCATCCTTCCTTAAAAAGTATCCTCCTACATGTCCTCCTTTTTGATATTGGAAGACTAATCTGTAAATGTCCATATTTGATTGATACAGAGTCAATCAATTGAGTGTGATGTGACGTATTTGTATCTAAATGAATACTTTTTTCTTACAGTTATTATTAAAAATTAATAGGCATGTAAGCATAATTACAATATAAAATATTACAAATGGTTTTGTTATGTATTTATCATATTGTAGTGCAGGGGTCGGGAACCTTTTTGGCTGAGAGAGCCATGAATGCCACATATTTTAAAATGTAATTCTGTGAGAGCCATACAATATGTTTAACACTAAATACAAGTAAATGTGTGCATTTTATGTAAGACCAACACTTTTAAAGTACAATAAGTCTCTGAGTACTTTTTAATAATGTTGTTATGTTGGTGCTAATCAATGACGAATAAAGTAGTTCTTACCATTAATGCGACATCTGGTACTATATGGTTTTGCTGATGGCTTTGTAGTCTGGTTGATACGTGGTGAGGTTAAGCTTCATGCAGGCGTTGAGACTTCCATCCATTAAACATGATCATAGATTGGTCTTAACATTCTTTAGATGTGAGAAAGACTGCTCACATGCATACATAGAGCCAAACATTGTCAGTACAGCAATACTCACATGCTGAAGTGTGTGGTATGTGACAGGAAGCGTGTTTCAAGTTTTGACAATCAGCTGGTTCGTGGGTTGAAGTTTTTTCATATCTCCCCACTTGTGTTTGCTTGCCAACTCTGCTTGCTGTCATGCAAGTCTTTCCAAATCTTCATTCAGCGACTTGAACTTATTCACCCACATGTCTGAGGCCTTCAGGTCAGCAGCTTGTAGCTCAAAATCTCTGATGCAGATACCAGGGATGTAACTCAGGTTGGCGCTGTCCACTGCACACTAGTGTGGATGGGTGATGAACTTAAAAAGACAAGTGAGCTCACGAAATTCTCCAAAGTGCACTTTGAATGACTGCAGGAGATTAGATGTGAAGCTTGCTAGCTGCTAGAGATCAAGATGTTGAGCAGCATCACTTGCTGTGCATGCATCTTTAAACTCTCCCAGTTTTTCAAAGTGTAGTAAACGACCTGTTTCAGTGCCACGATGAAGAGATCCAGCTTGTTTTCAAATGCAAACACTGCTTGTAGAAGGAATAAGACTGTATTTCCAATGCCTTGCATTTTCACATTGAGCTGGTTCAGATGTTCAGTCATGTCCATGAGATAGTAGAACTTCAGGAGCCACTCAGTGTTAGCCACTCTCTTTGTGGAGCCACTCTCTCCACAAAGGCGAATTCCTCTGTCCATTCCTGCTGAAAAGTATGATACTCCTTATCTTTTTTTCTTTTAGCCATCTTCTTTGTCAAAAGGGTTTCTGCAATTAGCTAGCTGACTACTTGATTAAAAGGAGGGAAGCTTACTTCCTGACCGCACAATGACCCATGTACGTTATGCATTATCCAATAAAAATTTGATGTTGCCCCGCAGGACAGTTGTGATTGGCTCCAGCCACCTGCAACCATGAACATGAGTAGTAGGAAATAAATGGATTGTAATACATGAGAATGTTTTATACTTTTAACGTTACTATTATTTTTATTAAAGATTTGTCTGCAAGCCAGATGCAGCCATTAAAAGAGATATATCTGGCTCATGAGCCATAGGTTCCCGACCCTTGTTATAGTGTATTATTGTTGCAATGAATAAAATGTTTATCTTATTTATGATATTGTTCAATTTATTTTTGTCCTCCTTTTCATTGTAATAAAGTTGGTCACCTTATTAGAAGGTACTATCAGATGTCCAAAATATAATTCAGCTCTTATTTAGTTCCAAATATTAAAACTAATGAACATTATTTTAATAATCTACATTTAGGGAATAACTTGTCAGGGAATTCATGTCTAATGCTGACTTTTTGGTTCATATTTCTTCAAATGTACTTCATTTTATTTGTGGTTCTTGTGGAAACAAAGAAATTATAGTAGATCCAGTTTAATACCAACATTTCTATAGATTTTCTTTTTAGTTTGTTATATTTTAAATTGTTGTATATACCACACGTTCAATTTGATAGGTTTTGACAATTATATACACTCATGTTACTTTTACCTGAACAGGATTTATATCACTTTCAAAAGTCCTCTAAATTTTCTTTTAAAATTAATTTTAGATTTCACCCAATGTCCATAGGGAACCAATGTTTTGATTTCTAGTGTCACTCACACACATACCAACCTACACACACACACACACACACCACACACACCACACACACACACCACACACACCACACACACCCACACACCACACACACACACCACACACACACCACACACACACCACACACACACCACACACACCACACACACACACCACACACACACACCACACCACACACACACACCCACCACACACACACACACCACACACACACACCACACACACACATACACACCACACACACACACATAATTTTTGAACTTGTTAAAATGGAACCATATTTTATGCTTGTGTTCTATTTTTTTATCTAGCTCATTTTACACTAGTATTTTTGAGAGTAATTCATGTTATTCCTTTTATATCTGAGAAGTATTTCATAATATAAAAGTACTATAAAATTTAATTCAATTTTAGGGTATCTGGGCTGTTTTTAGTCTCTGGTTGCTCTGGGGCAATTAAATACAAACATTTTGTGAACATGTGTTTATATATTTATCTTCATAAATACTTATGAGTGAGTGGAATTGCTGAGTGATAGATTGGATGTGTGGTTTTTAAAATATTACTGGAATATTTAAATATGAATTAAATATTATTTTACTTTTTGGTGTATAGTTCTGTGATTTTCTGCATACACACACACACACATGTATATTTTTGTGTAACCACCACAATATTCAGGATAAAGAATGGTTCCATTGCTCAAAGATTAGTTTGTAGTCAGATACATCCCTGTATTCTACCTCTGATAACCTAGTGCAGAATGTCAAACAAAAAGAGTTATATAGTTTATTTTATTTATTTTTAATAAATTTTTATTAAATTTAATGGGGTGATATTAATAAATCAGGGTACATATGTTAAAAAAAATCTCCAGGTTATCTTGTCATTCAATTATGTTGCATACCTGTCACCCAAAGTCAAATTTTTCTCTGTCACCTTCTATCTGGTTTTCTTTGTGCCCCTCCCCTCCCCACTCTCCCTTCCTCTCTTCCTTCCCCCCCTCACCCCCTAGTAACCACCACACTCCTGTCCATGTCTCTTAGACTCGTTTTTATGTCCCATCTATGTATGGAATCATGCAGTTCTTAGTTTTTTCTGATTTACTTATTTCACTCTGTATAATGTTATCAAGATCCATCCATTTTGTTGTAAATGATCCAATGTCATAATTTCTTATGGCTGAGTAGTATTCCATAGTATATATGTATCATATCTTCTTTATCCAGTAATCTATTGAAGGGCTTTTTGGTTGTTTCCATGTATTGGCCACTGTGAACAATGCTGCAGTGAACATGGGGCTGCATGTGTCTTTACATACCAATGTTTTTGAGTTTGGGGGGTATATACTCAGTAGAGGGATTACTGGGTCATATGGTAGTTCTGTTTTTAGTTTTTTGAGGAACGACCATAATTTCTTCCATAATGGTTGTATTACTTTACATTCCCACCAACAGTGAATGAGGGCTCCTTTTTCTCCATAGCCTCTCCAACACTTGTTATTACCTATCTTGTTGATAATAGCTAATCTAACAGGTGTGAGGTGGTATCACATTGTAGTTTTGACTTGCATTTCTCTAATAACTAGTGAAAATGAGCATCTTTTCATATATCTGTTGGCCATTTGTGTTTCTTCCTGGGAGAAGTGTCTGTCCATGTCTTCTTCCCATTTTTTTATTGGATTGTTTGTTTGTTGTTCAGTTTTACGAGTTCTTTGTATATTTTGGATATTGGGCCCTTATCTGAGCTATTGTTTGAAAATATCATTTCCCATTTAGTTGGCTGTCTGTTTATTTTGTTGTCAATTTCTCTTGCTGTGCAAAAACTTCTTAGTCTGACGTGGTCCCATTCATTTATCTTTGCCTTCACTTCTCTTGCCTTTGGAGTCAAATTCATAAAATACTCTTTAAAACCAAGGTCCATGAGTTTAGTACCTATGTTTTCTTCTATGTACTTTATACTTTCAGGTCTTATATTTAGGTTTTTGATCCATTTTGAATTAATTTTAGTTCAAGGGGACAAACTGTAGTCGAGTTTCATTCTTTTGCATATGGCCTTTTAGTTTTCCCAGCATCATTTTTTGAAGAGGCTTTCTTTTCTCCATTGTGTGTTATTGGTCCCTTTATCAAAAATTATTTGACTATATACATATGTGGTTTTATTTCTGGACTTTCTATTCTGTTTCATTGGTCTGAATGTCTATTTTTCTGCCAATACCATGCTGTTTTGATTGTCGTGGCTCTATAATATAATTTGAAGTCAGGTATTGTAATGCCCCCAGCTTTGTTCTTTTTCCTTAGGATTGCTTTGGCTATTTAGGTTTTTTTATAGTTCCATATAAATCTGATAATTTTTGTTCCATTTCTTTAAAAAATGTCATTGGAATTTTGATGGTAATTGCATTAAATTTGTATATTGCTTTGGGCAATATGGCCATTTTGATTATATTTATTCTTCCTATCCAAGAACAGGGAATATTTTTCCATTTCATTGTACCTTTTTGATTTCCCTTAACAATGCTTTGTAGTTTTCGTTATATAGGTCCTTTACATTCTTTGTTATGTTTATTCCTAGGTATTTTATTTATTTTTTTGTTGCAACCGTGAAGGAGATTATTTTTTTGAGTTTGTTTTCTAATATTTTGTTGTTGGCATATGGAAAGGCTATGGACTTTTGTATATTAATTTTGTATCTTGCGACCTTACTGTATTGGTTTATTGTTTCTAGTAATCTTTTTGTGGAATCTTTGGGGTTTTTCATTATAGGATCATATCATGTGCAAAAAGTAAAACCTATTCTTTTTCTTTTCCGATATGGATGCCTTTTATTTCTTTCTCTTGTCTGATTGCTCTGGCCAGAACTTCTAGCACCATGTTAAATAAGAGTGGAGAGAGTCGACAACCCTGTCTTGTTCCTGATTTAAGGGGGAAAGTCCTCCGTTTTATACCATTTAATATAATGTTAGCTGATGGTTTATCATACATGGCCTTTATCATGTTAAAATTTTTTCCTTCAATACCCATTTTGTTGATTGTTTTAAACAAAATTGTATTTATTTTGTCAAATGCCTTTTCTGCATCTATTGATAGAATCATGTGGTTTTTGTTCTTTGTTTTGTTGATATGGTGTATTACGTTAACCGTTTTACGAATGTTGAACCACCCTCGAGATTCTGGAATGAATCCCACTTGATTATGATGTATTGTTTTTTTAATATGTTGTTTTATTTGATTTGATAGTATTTTGTTTAGTATTTTAGCATCTGTATTCATTACAGATGTTGGTCTGTAGTTTTTTAGTGCCACCCTTGCCAGGTTTTGGTATGAGGGTTATGTTGGCCTCATAAAATGTGTTTGGAAGTATTGCTTCTTTCTCAATTTTTAGGAAGACTTTGAGTAGAATAGGAACCAAGTCTTCTTTGAATGTTTGATAAAATTCACTAGTATAGCCATCTGGGCCTGGACCTTTATTTTTGGTGAGGTATTTAATAGCTATTTCCTCCCTACTTATTGGTCTGTTTAGGCTTTCTGCTTCTTCATGACTCAGTCTAGAAGGGTTGTATTTTTCTAGGAATTTATCCATTTCTTCTAGATTGTTGAATTTGGTGGCATATAGATTTTCATAGTATTCTACAATAATTCTTTGTATATCTTTGATATCTGTGGTGATTTCTCCTCTTTCATTTTGGATTTTGTTTGTATGAATCCTTTCTCTTTTTTCCTTGGTGAGTCTTGCCAAGGGTTTGTCAAGGGTTTTGTTGATCTTTTCAAAGAACCAGTTCCTTGTTTTATTAATTTTTTCTATAATTTTTCTGTTCTTATTTCATTTATTTCTGTTCTGATTTTTATTATTTCCTTTCTTTGGCTGGTTTTGGGTTGTGTTTGTTTTTCTTTTTCTAGTTCCTTAAGATGTGAAGTTAAGTGCTTTACTTGAGTTCTCTCATGTTTGTTCATATAGGCCTGAAGTGATATGAACTTCCCTCTTATTACTACTTTTGCTGAATCCTAGAGATTCTGATATGTTGTATTGTCGTTTTCATTTGTCTGTATGTATCTTTTGATCTCTGCGCTTATTTCTTCTTTGACCCACTCATTTTTTAAAAGTCTGTTGTTTAGTTTCCACATTTTTGTGGGATTTTACCTCTTTTTTGTAGTTCAATTCCAGTTTCAAGGCTTTATGATCAGAAAATACGCTTGGTACAATTTCAATTTTTCTGAATTTGTTGATGTTATTTTTGTGGCCCCACATATGGTCAATTCTTGAGAATGTTCCATGTACACTGGAGAAAAATGTGTACTCTGTCATTTTAGGATGAAATGTCTTGTAGATGGCTATCATATCCAATTGCTCTAGTGCTTTGTTTAAAGCCAATATTTCTTTATTGATGTTCTGTTTGGATGAACTATCTAGAGCTGTCAGCGGCGTATTGAGGTCTCCAAGTATGATTGTATTTTGTCAGTTTTTGTTTTAGGTTAGTCAGTAGCTGTCTTATATAGTTTGGTGCTCCTTGGTTTGGTGCATATATATTAAGAATTATTATGTCTTCTTGATTCAATGTCCCCTTAATCATTATGAAATGACAATTTTTGTCTCTGTTTACTTTTGCTGTCTTGTAATCAACATTGATAGATATGAGTATTGCTACACCTGCTTTTTTTTGGATATTATTTGCTTGGAGTATTGTTTTCCAGCCTTTCACTTTCAATTTGTTTTTTATCTCTGTTGTTTAGATGTGTTTCTTGTAGGCAGTATACACTTGATTTTCTTTTTTAATCCATTCTGCTACTCTGTGTCCTTTTATTGGTGAGTTTAATCCATTTACATTTAGTGTAATTATTGACACTTGAAGGTTTCCTATTGCCATTTTATATATTGCTTTCTGTTAGTTTTGTGTCTTGTTTGATTCTTCTCTTTTGTTTTTCTATCATTTGTTTTTGTTTGGGTGTAATACAAATTCTTTCCTCTGTTACTACCTTTTTTAAGTCATGTGCTTCTGTGGTGGTTTTTTCAGGGGTAGTTACCATTAAGTAATGAAAAGGGTACCTACCATGTTCATTGTAGTACACTATCTTATGAGTACTCTGTACTCCATTATCCTTTGCTACTCTTAATCTTCATCCTCTCCCCCTTTTTTTTTGTTTTTGTTGTCACAGTTTAAATTTGGTTCTATGAACTCAACAACAAACAAACAATCCAATAAAAAATGGAAAGAGGACATGAACAGACACTTCTCCCAGGAAGAAACACAAATGGCCAACAGATATATGAAAAGATGCTCATCTTCATTAGTTATTAGAGAAATGCAAAGCAAAACTACAATGAGATACCACCTCACACCTGTTAGATTAGCTATTATCAACTAGACAGGTAATAGCAAGTGTTGGAGAGGCTGTGGAGAAAAAGGAACTCTCATTCACTGTTGGTGGGACTGTACAGTAGTACAACCATTATGGAAGAAATTATGGTTGTTCCTCAAAAAACTGAAAATAGAACTACCTTATGGCCCAGCAATCTCTCTACTGGTTATATACCCCCAAAACTCAGAAACATTGATACGTAAAGACACATGCAGCCCCATGTTCACTGCAGCATTGTTCACAGTGGCCAAGACATGGAAACAACCAAAAAGCCCTTCAATAGAAGACTGGGTAAAGAAGATGTGGCACATATACACTAGGGAATACTACTCAGCCATAAGAAATGATGACATCGGATCATTTACAACAAAATGGATGGATCTTGATAACATTATACGAAGTGAAATAAGTAAATCAGAAAAAAGCAAGAACTACATGATTCCATACATAGGTGGGACATAAAAATGAGACTAAGAGACATGGACAAGAGTGTGGTGGTTACCGGGGGTGGGGGGAGGGGGGCCAGGGATGGAAGGGGGGAGAGGGAAGGGGGAAGGGGAGGGGCACAAAGAAAACTAGATAGAAGGTGATGGAGGGCAATCTGACTCTGGGAAATGGGTATGCAACATAATTGAATGACAAAATAACCTGGACATGTTTTCTTTGAATATATGTACCCTGATTTATTAATCTCATCTCATTAACATTAATAAAAATGTATTAAAAAAGAAAAAAACCCATAATTTGTATTATAAATCACAACTCATTATAAATCATAACAATTTATATGTAGAGAGAAATATTGATTCACAAATACACATATACAATTATTAAAATAAATAAATAAATAAAAAATAAAATAAATTTGGTTTTATTGTGTTCTTGGTGGAGTTTTTACTTGTAGTTTTGTTTTGTTTTGTTCTTTGTATCTGGTTGGAAAACCCCCTTTAGTATTTTCTGAAGTGGGGGTTTTCTGATGATAAATTCCCTCAACTTTTCTGTATCTGTGAATGTTTTCATTTTTCCTTCATATTTGAAGGATAGCTTTGTTGGGTATAGTATTCTTGGTTGTAAGTTCCTCTCTTTCAGAACTTTAAATATTGGGGTCCATTTTTTCTAGCTTGTAGAGTTTCTCCTGAGAAATCTGATGATAATCTAATAGGCCTTCCTTTATATGTTGTATTCTTTTTCTTTCTAGCTGCCTTGAGAATTTTTTCGTTGTCATTGGTTTGTGCCAATTTTATTATGATGTGCCTTGGAGTAGGTTTGTTGGGGTTAAGATAACTCATTGTTCTGTTTGCTTCTTGAATTCAAGGCTTTAGTTCTTTCCACAGGCTTGGGAAGTTCTCATGTCTTATTTGTTTGAATATGTTCTCCATTCCATTTTCTCTCTCTTCTCCTTCTGATATACCTATTATTCTTATGTTACTCTTTTTGATGGAACCAGTCAATTCCTGTAGGACTTTCTCATTCTTGTAAATTCACGAGTCTCTCTCCTCTTCTCTCTGTTGTGCCTCAAGTTGCCTGTCTTCTATGTCACTAATCCTCTCTTCTATCTGGCCCATTCTATTAGCTAAGCTTGTTACCTTGTTTTTCAGTTAATGAGCTGAGTTTTACATCTCTGTTTGATTTGTTTACATGTTTTCAACTTCCTTGGTAATATATTCTTTGTGTTGAGTTGTTTTTTGAGCCCCCTAAATTGCCTTTCTGTGTTTTCTTTTATATTTCTGAGTATTTTTAGGATTTTTATTTTAAATTCTCTGTCATGTAACTCCAAGGTTTCTAATTTATTAAATTCTTTTTCAAGCCCTGGCCGGTTGGCTCAGCGGTAGAGCGTCGGCCTAGCGTGAGGAGGACCCGGGTTTGATTCCCGGCCAGGGCACACAGGAGAAGCGCCCATTTGCTTCTCCACCCCTCCGCCGCGCTTTCCTCTCTGTCTCTCTCTTCCCCTCCCTCAGCCAAGGCTCCGTTGGAGCAAAGATGGCCCGGGCACTAGGGATGGCTCTGTGGCCTCTGCCTCAGGCGCTATAGTGGCTCTGGTCGCAACATGGCGACGCCCAGGATGGGAAGAGCATCGCCCCCTGGTGGGCGTGCTGGGTGGATCCCGGTCGGGCGCATGCGGGAGTCTGTCTGACTGTCTCTCCCTATTTCCAGCTTCAGAAAAATGAAAAAAAAAATTCTTTTTCAATAGATTTTTTCTCATCTATTTGTACTATATCTATATTTTTTGTTTCCATGATATTTGATTTCCTTTTCCTTAATGGCATCTGAGGGTGGTTTTGTTAATATTCCAATGAGAATTAATAAAGAATAAAAAGTAAAAAACAATAGACAACAATAAAAATAATTAAAAAGTTTTTATTATTATTTTTTTTCATTTTTCTTTCCTTTTTTGACAAAATACCATAAAAAACTAGGAATTATTTGCCCTAAATGGAACAAAACTTATGTATAATGGAGGGCCTGAGTTGGGGAGAAGTGATAAAGGGGCAAATAGAAGGTAGGGACCCACAAAATGCAAAAATGGCAAAAATTTGTGTCAAGAATAAAATAATTTGCTTGTAAATGATGGTTGACTGAGAGATATAGTGAAAGGGATAAGAGGGAAATAAGAAAAAGAAAAAATATACTATTGTATTAAGTGGGACAAAAACTACATAGAATAGAGAACCGGTGTTGGGGGAAATGCTAATGAGTTAAAAAGTGAAGTAAAAAGCACACAAAATACCCCAAAGAGAAAATTTGAATCCAAAATAAAATAATTTATTTGTGCATGAGGATTGAATGAGAGGAAAAGTAAAGGAGAAAAGAAGAAACAAAGAAAGAGGGAAAAAAGAAAATGGGAAAAAAGGAAAAAGAAAATAAAAGGAGAGAGTTAAGGGTTTTGGAGTTTAACCCTCATAGAGAGAAAGAAAAAAGAAAAGAAAAAAATGGGAAATGTAACACTATGGGTAATGTAGTTCAAGATGAAGATTAAAGAATAAGACAAGCAGAGAATAAAAGGACCAAGGTTGAAGAAGAAAAATAAAATAAAGATAAGAATATGAAAGAAAGAAAAAAAAAGCGGAAAAAGTTATAAAGACTGTGGATTTTTCTTGATTTTGAGAGGTTAACTTCTTCCTTTTTCTTTCCTTTCCCTCTTCCTGGTTGGTGACTCTGTACACCAGGCTCTGCCCCTGTGGCACACTTAGAGATTTGCAGTTGATGTGTGTCTATGGCGATGTCATATACTAGGCCTCAGTCTCATGGTAGTCGGGGCTTGTTAACATTTGCAGGCTCCAAAAATGGGAGAGTCCGTTTTCCCAGAGCCTCTCTCCTAGTCTCTCCTTCTTGAATTAGTAGCCTGATGATCCAGCTATGAGGTTGCCACAGCCTGAAGAATAAGAGGCTTAAACAGCTGGCAAATCCCCACTCTATCCCCACTCAGCGCAGGGTTCTGGGTAAGGCTCTGTCTGTCAGAGCCATCAGTGTAATCAGGCAGGGCTGGCAGCCAATTGCTCTCAAGGTGTCTTTCTATGAACCTCAAGGCGTGTCCAGTATGCCTCAGCATTCTTTGGGACCACTCACCCCAGGCTTTTTGCACTTTGTACCCTGTATTGGCTGGGAAGGAAATGCTCTAGTCGCTGCCTGTAGAACAGGAGGTTTTAACAGCTGCCAAGTCCCTCCTTTTAGTGCACAGCCCTGAGTAGGAAAGCTCTGCCAATCAGAGCCACCAGCTTAAGCAGGTAGGGGGCGTGTTGACTTATGTTCAGTTTCCCAGGTATATCTAGTTACATTTGCCTTAGCGTTCCATGGGATTGCTCTCTACAGGCTTCTTCCTTGTTAAAAAGCCTACAACCTAGTCTGTCTAACTTCTGCAGTGTTCTCTGAGATTTGTTCTGTAAGAATGTGTTTTTCACCCTGTATCAGCTGACAGGAAGTTGCCCCGCCCCTAAATGCAGAGCAAGAGGCATTAAAAAATATTACATCTTTTGCCTTAGATAGCTGATCTGAAAGAGACCTTGTCAACTAGAGCCACGTAAGCCAGTTGGCGGTGAGCAGACTGTGGGTTAAGCTAATTTCAGCGATTGGATCTGCAGATCTGCTCCCAAGACTGTCTGCAAACTGCCTGCATGACCCTCCCCCTAGCGCTTTTGTATTTTTTCTTCCCCAGGATGTTAACCTGAATGGCTGGGTGAGGCGCCCCGCCCGCCCAAAGAAGTCCCGGTGTAGGAAAGTTTGCTTTTGTGCACTCCCCACGCCCTGTTGCTGGGAGAGCAGGGACTACACTGAGACTCTGGCCTCTGCCCATGCAGAAGCCTCTGACCCTGCCCCTCTGTCCGGGAACATGGGTGTCCATGCCCAGGGTGCTAGGAGGAACCTCTCACACACTGTTCGTGCTCACCGGCCAGGATATCGGAGGTAATGGTAGCTGCTGCACTCACCTTTGCCGGTTCCGGTGCCAGTGTTAGATCACGTGGGCTGAGTCACTGCAGGCACACTCTTTCCTTGGCTTGAATGTCTGTGCCCCAGCCCGGCTCCCTCCATGCCTCCATCCCTCACTCTCTCTCAGTTCCAAGTGAAAGCAGCCTTTGCTCAGGTTAGTGAAGAAGGCGGAGTGTTTTGTTCTCCATCTTATTTCCTTCAGGGTTGATTATATATTTAGCCAACTTTTTGCCCAATCATACCTTCTTGTTTAGTATGTGGGACTTACAGACACTCCAGGGATAGATTTTTCTGTCTCTGGTTGTAGAACTTGTTGAAATTTTGGGGAGAGGTATCAGGAGCACTCCTCATGGCACCATTTCTCTGTCTTCACTCCCGAGTTATATAGTTTATAACAATTGAGTCTGGCTTCTTTTAGTCTGCATACTACCTTTCAGATTCATCCAGGTGGTGTGTGCAACTATACTTTGCTTTTTTATTGCTGTATAATATTCCATTGCTTAGCTGTACAGAGGTTTTTGTTTTTCATCCAGTGAAGAACATTACAACTGTTTTATTAGTTTTGGGATAATATTAATAAAGTTTCTGTAAGTATTCAGGTACTTTTTTTTTGTAAATATACACCTTTGTGTTTTAATGTTGGTGTTTTATCCCATAAACTTGCTAAACTTACTTTTTAGTTAGAGGAATTTATTTTTTTATTCCTTGGAATTGCTACAGAGAGAATAATATAATCAATAAATAGGCATAATTTTATTTATTTTTTCTTAACTCTACTCATTTTACTTTATTTTATTTTTACTTGTTTATTGCACTGATTAGGACTTTTAAAAAATAGTTGAATAGAAGTAATGAAAATGACATCCATGTTTTATATTTGATGTTAATGTAAAAGCAGTTACTATTTACTACCAAAAATGATGTTAGTATGTTTGTTTTATTTTATCATTATTTTTTATATTTTCTTTATCAGGTTAAAGAGGTTTAATCCTTGTGTGCTGAGAGGTTTTTTTTTTTAAATCATAAATGGTTTTTAATGTTTTGTCAGATTTTTGCCTGCACCAATTAATATAATCACAGTCTTCAACTCTGTTAATATGATGGACTAGAAAAAGTGATTTTCAATTATCAAACCTTCAATTCTTGAGATAAACCCCATTTGATCATGAGGTATTATTTTTTAATGTATTGCTGGATTTAATCTATTAATATTTTGTTAACTTGTAAATATTCATAAGACATATTGGCCATTATGTATATTTCTTCTTTTTTGGTCTATTTTTGGGTAATGTAGCCTAGATAAGAGTTGTATTGTAATCTATTCTCTTTTGTCTTTCTGGAGAAATTGTTTAAAATCATTAACATATTTTTCTTTAAATGTTTGGTAGTCTTCAACAGTGAAAATTTCTGCTTGCAAGGCAATTTTTTCTTGAAAAGTAGTTTTAATAGCTGATATAATTTTTTTGTCTTGTAAATCCAATATGGTACCATCTTAAGTTTTACATCTGTTGATTATATTAAATGTAAGAAATCAAATATTTTCTGTACTTGTCAATCAAGTTATTTTGGATTATATTTTGGTCATTTTGATATATGTTACTCCAGGTCTTATTTAATCTTATGGAGAATATTTCTTGTTTTTGTTTGAGCAAGACCAGGTCCATCTATGTGCAGTTTAGTGGTGACCCAGGAGTTCACATGCCACTTTATGAAGTGGCTTTCTTCAACTCCTACCTTTTTGTAACTTCCTCTACAATGTTCTTTTCCTCAACTGAAAATGTTGGGTTTTAATATCCTTTGTTTGCCATGTCCCTGGTGTGACTATGTCTACCTCTATAACTAAGCAGTAAAGCAAGAACGAGGAGTAAAATAGTATTTCTTCATTTGAATTTGAATTTGATTGATAAATAATGATTTTAAACAGCTTTCCATATTCTTGTCACTCATATGCATACTTTTGTAATGTGTTTATTTGAGAAATAATGATAGTGTATCTGAACATTATTATATTTGCAATGGATAACATAAATATAAAAGAACATGATGAAGATGAAGGCTCTACTTTGGTAAAAATATATTAGCCCTAAGTATAAAAGTAAATCAGAGGCTAAGAGAGTGCTATATAACAGAGTGGTTAAGCCATGTGTCCTTTGAAAAAATTACTTAAACTCTGTATGTCTCAGTTGCATCCCTATAAAATGGGGCAATGCAAGTCCAAGTTCTAACTTCATAGAGTTGTTATAAGAATTAAAAAAACATAACATTTGGAAATTCTCTAGAATAGTGTAGTGTTTGGTCCATTTTGAATTCTCTGTGATCTTGCAAAGTAAGTAATGTATAAACAGAAGTGAAATACAAAGCACAATAGCTTGATCAGCGTGATAAAACTATTATGTTATTGTAAAACTATTTTATATTATACTATTTTAATTGTTTCTCTTTCCAGAGACTATATACTTGTTTTTGGTTCTTATTTATGATTTATATGACTACTGAGAGACCACAGAAATATGTTTTTTTTCTCATATTTTGGATCTATGTGAATGAGAGACAAATTCTCCACTGATTTAAAACTCTTACATTATTGTAACAGCTACAATAATGTAACTATTTTGTCACTCTGATCAAGCTATTGTGCTTTTCTATTAAGTTCTTCAGACTCTATCAAATAGTGCTCAGCCTGCTCAGGCTATCAACTTCTTAGACATTTTGAACAAATTCATTACACCTGCCTGGTTAACTCTGATTATAAATAAATCTTGCACCTAATTCACCTTTTATGAAGCATCTATGATGAACTAACACTGCACTTCATGTTTCATTATACACATTTCATTTAATTCTCATGATGATTTTGGGGAGATATCTATTAAAAATTATCTTTTTTATAAATTAGGCAGTCTTAGTCCATTTAGGATGTTATAACAAAATATCATAGACTAGGTGGCTTAAAAACAACAGAAATTTATTTCTCACAGTTTAGTGGTAAGAAAATCCAAAATCAAGGTACCGGCCAATTCCATGTAAAGGGTTCACTTCCTGGATCAAAGACATTCATCATCATTTCCCTGTGTTTTCACATAGGAGCAGGGAGGAGGAACCTTTCTGGAGTTTCTTTTATAAGGACACTAATTCCATTCATTAGGACTCTGCCCTCATGAACTAATCATTTCCCAAAGGCCCCACCTCCAAATACTACCACATTGAGGATTAGGTTTCAAATACAAATTTTGAGTAACACATTTAGTCTTTAGCAGTAACTTACCTAAAAGTGATTTTCTTCTATTTTAATATTTTACCTTTGTTAAAATTTTGAAGTTAATTTAGTAAAATTTGTTTTATTTTATTTGTATTTATTTATTTTTTTTTAGTGAAAGGAGGGGAGATAGTGAGGGGCTGACACTCTATCCACTGAACAACTGGCCAGGGCCTATAAAATTTTATTTTTATGGAATAATTTAGTGATAGATTGAGCCACAAATAATTATTTGAAAATATCCCAAATTGTTGATTCATTCTAGTTAAGTAAATAAATGTAAAATTTAAAAAATGACTAATATTCCATGGAGTTTCATAGTTAACAGAAGCAGAAAAAAATAAAAGCAGTGAAATTAAGCAAAGCACACAGAGGAAAATACATTGATGTGGGTGATAGAATATGTTAGTAAAAAAGGAAGGATACAAATATGTCCTCTCAGTTCAATAAGTGAAATTAGTACTTTTAATATAAACCTAAAGTGAGGGAGGCCAGTATATTGCTAAGGTGTGACACAGACCACGGAATGATCAGCACAGACCAAACCAATAGAAAGCACATTGTGCAAGTATGGGCTTTGGGCTTGGAACTCATGAAGAACATGAATCTGAGTGCGTTAAACCCAAAACTCCGTGTCTGCAGTCATAAATAAGATATGGCACATGCAAAACACAGAAAAGAAAATTGGGCATTTTGACAAAAGAAAAAGTTACAGTTTAATATTTTCATATTGTCTTCTGTTAATTTAATGCTAGCCAGTAGGTTTTTCAAAACAGTACACGTGAGAAAAAAAGAGCAATGTTTTATCTGGGTAATAGAAATTACATGTGCGTCTTATATCTAAGTGTGATAGTCACAATAATCAGAATTTGAAAAATTTATGAAGCAGTAGTTACCAAAAGGTTAAAGCCCTAGGAAGCTTACTTAAAAAAGCTATGTCTGCTTTAGTAATGACAGGTTATAAAGCATGTCATATGCTCATCATTTGTCCCCCAATTTATAATAAATTATAAAAGTATAAATTTAATGAAAAAGACATAAAATGCTTGTAATAATTCACACATTATATTTTGATTAGTTATATTCTTTTCATAAAAGTGAACTTCCTGCTAAAAAGATAAGTAAAAGTAAATAAATAAACGAGATTGTACTTTTTTCTTTTATTTGAATTATTTTCATAATTATGAAATCTGAGTTCATTCTATAGCATAATAATAATTGTTTAAATTTCATCATCATTCATTCCTTTATATATTTTTCAAGTAGTCATTTATGACTGACCTTGTGACATGCACTATTTCAGTGTCTGAAAGTATAGTGGTGAATAACAGGAAAATCCTAACCCTCATGGAGCTTACTTTAAGGGAAAGAAAGACAGATACATAGGTAAAATGTAAAATATGTCAGAAAATGATTAAAGCAGTTAAGAAGAGAAGTACTAGTGTAGGGTAGGTTTGTTTCTGTTGAATAGGTGAGTCAGGGAAAACCTCACTGATACAGAAACATTTGCACTGAAGCCTGAAGGAGAGGATGTTATGAGCCATGCCGATACTGAAAGGAAGGACTTTTAGACAGAAAGACCAGCATGGTAATAGAGTTAAGAATGTGATTAGTTTGGTTGAGGAAGAGAGAGGGACCAGTATTGTCAGAGCAAATTAAGTGCAAAGGGTATGGTAGCAGGTGAGATCACTAAGGTAGCAGAAGTCACAGCATGTAAGATAGAAACCATTACATCTGAGTCAGATAGAAACCATTACAGAGTTTTGAAGAGAAGAGGCATGTGATCTAACAAATGTTTTTAAAAGATCCTGTCTAGCTGCTATATTAGTGTGTGTGTATGTGTGCGGTGGGGAGTGGCAGGGATGAAAACAAGTAGACACATTTTTAAAAGGCTGTTGTAGTTTTCTAGTTGGCAAAATATGGGACCAGATTGTTAATAGTTGAGATTGTGAAAAGTGGTTGGATTCTAGTTATATTTTGTTTATTAACCTAATATAATTTAGTGATGATTATGGGTATGAAGGAAAGAAAAGAGTTAAACTTGCTTGTAAGGTTTTGGCTTGAGGGAATGGGAATTCCCTGAAGGTGAATAAGACTACAGGGAGATCAAGCCCTGGGTATGATATCCTTGAGATATTTCTTGGACAGCTAAGTGGAAATAGTTTGATATATGTCTGGATTAAAAGAAAAAGATTTAGGTTAAAGGTATACATTTTTTTTAATCTTTCTTGAAGCTGGAAACGGGGAGAGACAGTCAGACAGACTCTCGCATGCGCCCGACCGGGATGTGGCCTGGGGCAGAGGCCAAGGAGCCATCCCCACGCCCGGGCCATCTTTGCTCCGATGGAGCCTTGGCTGCGGGAGGGGAAGAGAGAGACAGAGAGGAAGGAGGGGGTGGGGTGGAGAAGCAAATGGGCGCTTCTCCTATGTGCCCTGGCCGGGAATCGAACCCGGGTCCCCCACACGCCAGGCCGACGCTCTACCGCTGAGCCAACCGGCCAGGGCCTTAAAGGTATACATTTTGAAGATATCAACATCTAGAAGCTAGAGTAGGTTATATTAGAAGTATGTGCAAATAACAAAGAGAACATTTAGTATTAGAGACTACGAGTATGAAGCCAGGAGACTGGAAAGAGAGCAGACTGGTGAAAGGGAAGTAAAGAATCTGTGTTCATGTGTTTTCTTACTTTCCCCCCCTTCTTTGCTCTAATACTACACCTCCTTCACTCAGCGCCCCCACCACATGACAGCTGTCAGTTTGTTCCCTATATCTAGGAGTCTATCTCTGTTTTGCTTGTTAGTTCATTTTTTTTTTCATTAGATAGCACATATGAGTGAAATCACATGGACTTGTCCTTCTCTGCATGGCTTATTTCACTTAGCATAATGTCTCCCAGTCCATCCATGCTATCACAAAGGGTAAGGTTTTCTTCTTTTTTATGGCTGAGGAGTATTTCATTGTGTAAATATATCTCAGCTTTCTTATACACTCATCGACTGATGGAGGCATGGGCACCTGAAACTGGTACTTTTTGTTAACCGGTGTTACTCCAATACATTTAATAAACAGGAAAAAAAGGAGTCTGTGTTATTTCTAAAGCTAACTCAAGAAAACATTTCACAAAGGAGAATAAATGTGTTTTAACAGAATCCTTGCTGCTTCACTTATTTCATTTGGACTTTGTTATTCTGACTATTCCTACCAACATTTAATTTTCAATATCAATATTTTCACACCTGAGGATTGTTTCCAAAATCAGAAAAAACAAAACAAAACAAAATGGTCTGCTCAAGTATTAGCCAGAAATGCTAGAAAATTAATATAAACCTACCATGTAAGAGCCCTTAACCAATGACTTCAGGGAGTTGGTTTATAAATATGCCAGCTTTAGATGCATAGGTGGAATTAATGTTGAGGTGAGTGTTTCTATTGGTTTGATGAGTTTCTTCATGGGACTAAATTCCAGTAAACGGGTTTTAATCATAAATCCTTTATTGGCTGGCTTTCCTTTCCTGTACCACCTTCCATTCATCCATTAGTATTCTATGCAATTCCTAAATAAATTCTTGCATTTGAAACCTTGTCTCAGGGTCTGCAATAGAAAAAAAATAACATACTAACACTACTGAAAAGTAAGATTAGTGCTCTGTTTGATGTTTGAAGTTAGCATTAGTGGCCTTGACAAAATAAGCTTTAGTGGAATGTTTAGATAATAGTTTCATTAGATTGCTTTCAGGAAGGAAAAAAATAAAATAAAATAAGAATACCAATTACACTCTTCTCTTTAGGAAATTTTGTGGCAAAGAAAAAAAGACAAGCAGAAAGGTATTTGGAGGATAAGATGGAATTGTAGGTATTTCTGTTTTATTCTAAAATGAGAGAAATTCCAGTGTGTTTGTGTATTGATGGCACTGATCTAGTAGAGAGGGGAAAGTGGTGGTGTAGGAAAAGAAAGGGACAATTCCTAAATTGAGTTGCCTAAATGGAAAGAAACTGAGTGGATAAAGTTCCAGAGAGGAAAATGGGTAGTAGCCATCTATAGAAAGCAAAGAAAAACAGCATAAGGGCATAGATTTGGGAAATTGGGTAGATGTAGTAGAAGTAGGTGAAATGCCTTTTCTGATTATTTCTATTTTAACTCATTTCTGAAAGGGAAGACAGTATGGTAGTTGCACAAAAAGATGGAAAAATATAATATAGACATCAAAAGGAATAAATTGGTTAGGGAAAGAAAACAAATTTTATTTACTTTTCATGTTTGTTTAAGTTTTGTGATCATAAAGTGAAAAAGACACCAGTGGACATGGTTCTATGTTTTCTGTCATTTATATTCAATTGCAAAGTTAGATGCACAAAGCAGATGGTTAATTGCAGTTATTCAGGATTGAAAATTTTCTATATTAATATGTTGAAGAGAAAGAGAATGTATGTTGGATCATGGTATATAAGGTGGGTTAGGAATGAAAGGAAGAATTTAGTAAAATGAAATGGATGTTGGATCAGTAGATTGAAAGTTCCAAAGAATCATATAATTATTGGAGTCAGGAGTCTAGAGAAAGAAATCTGGGAAGACAGGAGGTACAGGAGGTAGAGTGCAGGGAAGTAAGATGCCCACAATTTGTATTATGGGGAAAGAATGTAATTATAGGCAGTGTAATAAATATTTTAGAGTTTCAGGCGATAGGGTCTTTGTCACAATGACTCAACTCTGCTGTTGTAGCTGAAAAGCAGTTCCAGATAATAAATAAACTAGTGGGTATGGTTATGTTCCAGTAAAATGTATTTATTAAAAAAAATAAAATATACAAGGCTTCAGGATCCAGACTAATAAAGAAAATTAATAGAAGTCAATTGTTTTTCTATATACCAGCAAAGAACAATTAGAATTTGAAATTAAAAACAAATACCATTTACATTGGTACTTCCAAAATGAAATAATTTAGTATAAATCTAATGAAATATGTGTAAGCTTATATGAGAAAGAGTACAAAAACTGGTAAAAGAAATCAAAGAAGAACTAAATTAACAGAGAGATATTCTATGTTCATGAGCATAAAAGCAATATTGTCAAAATGTTGGTTCTTCCCAACTTGCTCTACAGATTCAGTGAAATCCCAGTGAAAACCTCGGCAATGATTTTTTGTAGATATCAACAATCTGATTTTAAGATTTGTATTGAGAAACAAAAGATCCACAATGGCCAACACAATTTTGAAGGAGAAATACAAATTGAGAGGACTTACACTATACAACCTCAAGACTTACTATCAATCTACGCTAATTAAGAATGTGTAGTATTGGCAAATATATATATATAAAAGGGAAAAATTGAAAGAAAAATTAATCAATAGAACAGAATAAAGAACCCAGAAGTAGACCCACATAAACAGAAAACTGACCTTTGACAAAGGAACAAAGACAATGCAAAAAAGAAAAGATAGTTTTTTCAACAAATACTGCTAGAGCAACTGGACATTCTATGCAAAATAAAAATCTAGATTCAGACCTTACAGCATTTACAAAAATTAACTCAAAATGAATATAGACCTATATATAAAACACAAAATTATAAAACTCTCAGAGGTTAACATAGGAAAAAACCTAGATGACCTTGGATTTGGTGATGACTTTTTAGATATTATTCTGAAAGTATGATCCATGAAAGACATAACTGATAAGCTGGACTTCATTAAAAATAAAAAAAAATATGTGAAAGGCAATGTCAAGAGAATGAGAAGAATGCTACAACCTGAGAGAAAATGTTTGCAAAAGACATATTTGGTAAAGGACTTTACTGAAAGTCTACACAAAACTCTTAAAACTCAACAGTAAGAGAACAAGCAACCCTATTAAAAAATGAACCAAAGACCTGAGCCGACACTTCATCAAAAGATGATACACAAAAAGCAAGTAAGATATGAAAATGTTCAAATTCACGTGTTATTACAAAATTGCAAATTAAAACAATGAGATATCAGTACACCCCTATTAGAATGGCCAAAATGCAGTACACTTCAACTCCTAATGCTGATGAGGATGTGAAGCAACAGGAACTCTCACCATTGGGGAATACAAAACGGTATAGACACTTTGGAAGAGAGTTTGGCAGTTTTTACAAAATTAAACTTACTCTACCATATGATGCAGCAATTGCACTCCTTAGCATTTACTTAAATGAATTGAAAACTTACATCTATACAAAACCCTTCACAAAGATGTTTATAGCATCTTTATTAATAATTGCTAAAACTTAGAAGCACCCAAGATGTGCTTCAGTAGGTGAGTGAATAAACTGCAATACATCCAGATAATGGAATATTATTCAGCATGAAAAAAATGAGCAATCAAGCCATGAAAAGACATGGAAGAAACTTAAGTGTTTATTATTAAGTGAAAGAAACCAATCTGAGAAAACTACATACTGTACGATTTCAACTATATAACATTTTGGAGAAAGCAAAATTTTGAAGGCAATAAAAAGACTAGGTATTACTAGGGATTAAGGGTGTAATGCAGGAGATCCAGAATGAGAAAATTGATCCGTTGGTGTTGTGGATCCCACAGAAATCACAAGGATGGCCAGATGAAGTGGACATAGCTTTATTATTTACTTACAAAGGCAGCACCAATGGTGGTTGCTGGGTGAAAGCTCCTTGCCCCATTGGGTGGAGGTGCGGTTTAAATAGCTCAGCCCTGGCTGTTACTCTAATGAAACTGAACCTGTAATCAGGGGTAGAGGGAAGGGCATGTGCCTCATCTGTGTTGCCCTTCCTTGATATATCTGGTGACTCAATTCCATTGTTTCATTTTTTCTTAGTAAAACCTTAGTCAGTTAGACAACCCTTTATCTCATGGCCTAAGGTCAGGATCCATGACCCCAGTGCTATGTAGCCTGGGAGGAAAAAGGGCTATGTACAGCATAAACCCTACAAGGGTGAGCACAGAGGACTTTTAGGACAGTGAAACGATTCTGTACAATACCACAATGGTGAATGCATGACACTATAAATTTGTCAAAACTCATATAATTCATAATATCAAGAGTATACCCTATGGGCCCTGGCCGGTTGGCTCAGCGGTAGAGCGTTGGCCTAGCGTGCGGAGGACCCGGGTTCGATTCCCGACCAGGGCACACAGGAGAAGCGCCCATTTGCTTCTCCACCCCTCTGCCGTGCTTTCCTCTCTCTCTCTTCCCCTCCCGCAGCCAAGGCTCCATTGGAGCAAAGATGGCCCGGGCGCTGGGGATGGCTCTGTGGCCGCTGCCTCAGGCGCTAGAGTAGCTCTGATCGCAACATGGCGACGCCCCGGAGGGGCAGAGCATCGCCCCCTGGTGGGCAGAGCATCGCCCCATAGTGGGCGTGCCGGGTGGATCCCGATCGGGCGCATGAAAAGAGTATACCCTATGTAAACTATGGCCTGGGTGATAACTGACATGTGTATGGCCACAGGCCGCTACCGTGGCCATTCATATGCAGGTTCTCATCGAATTAGGGCAGACGGTAAAGAAATGGTGGAGTCGGAAGATGGTGGGCCATTCTGTTTATTGGTGTCTTACCAAGACAGGCAAGCCACGAGAAAAGCCAAGGGAAAAATAGAAAACCTGCTTTTCCTATGGAGGGCAAGGGATCAGGAAGGAGAGAAAAAGAAATCTTCCAGCATCTTTCAGTGGTGGGGGCAGAATCCCCCTTTTCAGTAAACATTAGCATAACAATGACCCTTCCTGAGCAGGAAAGTAATTAGCTCTTTCATCTGGGAGAGGCCATTTTTAACAATAAAAGTGAGCAAAACCAGAAAATACAGATTTTACAAACTTATTTGTCCAAAAACATGTCAATTTAGGTTCATTGGAAAAAATGTATCACACTGGTGAGAAATGTTAATAATAGGGGAGGCTGTGCCTATGTGGGGACAGGAGGTGTACATACAGTAAATCTCTATATTTTGCTCAATATTCTGTGAGATTAAAATTGCTCTTAAAATAGTTTATTAAAAGAAAAACAAATGGCTGGCCCATGGGCAAAATTTGCCAACTTCTGCTCTATGGTTATGTCTGAGTTTGAGTTGCTGGAGTAGGAGGGAAAACAAGACTTGAAGAAGAGGAAGTCAAGATATGAAGAACTTGCCCATGCAAGCTAAAGCTGAACAACCTGAGATGGACTTCAGAGAAATCATCAAAAGCCCATCTGTGGACAGTCTTTATGCTCACGGGAGAAACGTAGCCAGAGACATTCGAATCACAGCACGGGAGAATCTGTCACACTATCACTGTGTGCCTTCATTCCGTTTGAAGATGATTTGAGGCAGACATCTAGATATCTTGACTAGAGTCTGTCTTCAGAACTCAGAAACAGAGATTATAGTCAGCTGCAATAATTAACCTTTATTTTTCTTTTGTTTCCATAAAGACGCCTCTGGTTAAATACCCAACTGCTTGCACATAGGCTTAACTTTGGGAGCCCCCTGGCATCACAGCCTCTTGAAATGAGACCCAACTGTTTAACTGAACTGAAGTTTTCTCAAGGCTGATCATAATAGAGTGGTCTACCGGCCTAGCTTTTGGAATATGACACTTCTAGGGAAGCTTCAGTGGAGGGAACTAGGATTTCAGAGCAAGCCATCCCAAAATGTGCCTCAGAGGAATGCAGATTATTTTCAGCTGAGCAATTTTAGCTTCAGGCTCAAGAGAAACTTTTGCTCCTCCCTTTAACTACTTAGAAGAACTTTAATTAGGAGCCTTAACCATAAGAGATGGTCCTGGGTAATCTCTTTCTGACTCACCTATATAGCAGGGCAAACTTCGGTTTACTAACTGCTCTTCTTATTACTCAGCAGTAATCCTTGGAAACCCCTAAGGTGCATTGCCTTCATCCCTAGCTCAGAGTGTCTTTTATACGTCACCCTCTTCCTATCTCTGAACCTATCCTGCGTGTGTGGTTTCTGACTCTCTCATGTATGTGGGTTTTCCATACACATATATGAATTAAATTTGGTTATTTTCTCTTGAAAAAAAAAAAAGGAAAAGAGAATCTGAGTGTTGAAAAAGCCACTGATGTGGATACTGCCATTACTTACACACATGAAAGTAACCCAAGGGCAAGTAGCAATGAGTCTGGAATTGAAGTGTTTAAAAATGAAGGGAAGCAACTCTGGTGGTGACAGAACAATTTTGTGGGGTATTTTTTGGTGTTGTTTGTTTTGTTTTTATTAAGTGAGAGGTGGGGAGGCAAAGATATAGAGTCCTGCATGTGCGGGGACCACCCACAAGCCCCCCATGGATGATGCTCTGCCTATCTGGGGCAGAGGCTCTGTTCTAAGGAGCCTGAGGTGAGGCCATGCAGCCAACTTCAGTACCCAGGGCCAAATTGCTCAAACCATTTGAGCCATGGCTTCAGGAGGGGGAGAGAGGAAGAAGAAGAAGAAGAAGAAGAAGAAGAAGAAGAAGAAGAAGAAGAAGAAGAAGAAGAAGAAGAAGAAGAAGAAGAAGAAGAGGAGGAGGAGGAGGAGGAGGAGGAGGAGGAGGAGGAGGAGGAGGAGGAGGAGGAGGAGGAGGAGGAGGAGGAGGAGGAAGAAGAAGAAGAAGAAGAAGAAGAAGAAGAAGAAGGAGAAGAAGAAGAAGAAGAAGAAGAAGAAGAAGAAGAAGAAGAAGAAGAAGAAGAAGAAGAAGAAGAAGAAGAAGAAGAAGAAGAAAAAGGGGGGAGGGAAGCATGGAGAAACATATGATTGCCTCTCCTGTGTGCCCTGACCAGGAATCAAACCCAGGACTTCCACATGCCAGGCCGATGCTCTACCACTGAGCCAACCAGCCAGGGCTTGTTTTTATTTTTTAAAGTAACACACAAACTTCCTAGTGTCCTGAATATCTAATTTTGAGTATAATTATTCAAATGACCTACAAAGACAAAATGTATTTTATTAAGGATTAAAGAATTATGAGCCTGACCTGTGGTGGCGCAGTGGATAAAGCCTCGACCTGGAAATGCTGAGGTCGCCGGTTTGAAACCCTGGGCTTGCCTGGTCAAGGCACATATGGGAGTTGATGCTTCCAGCTCCTCCCCCTATCTCTCTCTCCTCTCTCTCTCTCTCCCTTTCTCTCCTCTCTAAAATGAATAAATAAAATAAAATAAATTAAAAAAATATATTAAAAAAAAAAGAATTATGAAAATACAGCCAAGAAATCAAACTTATCTTACAGCAAAACACTGAATAGTTATGAATTATTTGTCATATATAAGATAAGACTTCCTCTGTCCAAAACACTAATATTTATGATATCATTATACTGATTAAAGCTGGTAAACTCTGATGTCAGACTTGTTTGGAAAAGCACTGTTTTCAATGCATTCAGTATTAACTTTATTTGTGTTTTGTTTTTTTTTGTGACAGAGACAGAGAGAGATGGACAGATAGGGACAGACAGACAGGAAGGGAGAGAGATGAGAAGCATCAATTCTTTGTTGCGGCACCTTAGTTATTCAAATGATTTCTTTTTACATGTGATTTGCCATGGGGTAGAGGGGCTACAGCAGAGTGAGTGACCCCTTGCTAAAGCCAGCGACCTTAGGCTCAAGCCAGTGACCTTTGGGCTTAAACTGGTGAGCCTTGCTCAAACCAGATGAACCCGTGCTCAAGCTGGCTACCTTGAGGTTTTGAACCTGAGTCCCCCGCATTCCAGTTGGAGGCTCTATCCACTGCACCACCGCCTGACCGGGCTCAGTATTACTTCTTTTTTTTAAATTAATTTTAATGGGGTGACATTAATAAATCAGGGTACATATGTTCAAAGAAACATCTCCAGGTTATCTTGTCATTCAATTATGTTGCATACCCTTCACCCAAAGTCAAATTATCCTTCATCACCTCCTATCTGGTTTTCTTTGTGCTCCTCCCCATCCCCTCTCTCTCCCTCCCCCCCCCCATAACCACTACACTCTTGTCCATGTCTCTTAGTCTCGTTTTTATGTCCCACCTATGTATGTATTTATGCAGTTCTTAGTTTTTTCTGATTTACTTATTTCACTTTGTATAATGTCATCAAGATCCATCCATTTTGTTGTAAAAGATCCAATGTCATCATTATTTTATGGCTGAGTTGTATTCCATAGTATATATGTACCATATCTTCTTTATTCATTCATCTATTGAAGGGCTTTTCGGTTGTTTCCATGTCTTGGCCACTGTGAACAATGCTGCAATGAATATGGGGCTGCATGTGTCTTTATGTATCAATGTTTTTGAGTTTTGGGGGTATATACCCAGTAGAAGGATTACTGGGTCATATGGTAGTTCTATTTTTAGTTTTTTTAGGAACAACCATACTTTCTTCCATAATGGTTGTATTACTTTACATTCCCACCAACAGTGGATGTGGGTTTCTTTTTCTCCACAGCCTCTCCAACACTTGCTATTACCTATCTTGTTGATAATAGCTAATGTAACAGGTGTGAGGTGGTATCTCATTGTAGTTTTGACTTGCATTTCTCTAATAACTAATAAAAATTAGGATCTCTTCAAATATCTGTTGGCCGTTTGTATTTCTTCCTGGGAGAAGTGTCTGTCCATGTCTTCTTCCCATTTTTTTATTGGATTGTTTGTTGTTGAGTTTTATGAGTTCTTTGTATATTTTAGATATTAGGCCCTTATCTGAGCTGTTGTTTGAAAATATCATCTGCCATTTATTAATAGTTGACAGTCTGTTTATTTTGTTGTCAGTTTCTCTTGCTGTGCAAAAATTCTTAGTCTGATGTGGTCCCATTCATTTATCTTTGCCTTCACTTCCCTTTCCTTTGGAGTCAAATTCATAAAATGCTCTTTAAAACCAAGGTCCATGATTTTAGTACCTATGTTTTCTTCTATGTACTTTAGTTTCAGGTCTTATATTTAGGTCTTAGATCCATTTTGAGTTAATTTTAGTTCAAGGGGACAAACTGTAGTCGAGTTTAATTCTTTTGCATGTGGCCTTCCAGTTTTCCCAGCACCATTTATCAAAGAGCCTTTTTTTCTCCATTGTGTGTTGTTGATATGGTGTGTTACATTAACTGTTTTACATATGTTGAACCATCCTTGAGATTCTGGGATGAATCACTCTTGATCATGATGTATTATTTTTTTAATATGTTGTATTTGATTTGCTAGTATTTTGTTTAATATTTTAGCATCTGTATTTATTAGAGATATTGGTCTATAGTTTTCTTTTTTTGTGTCATCCTTCCCAGGTTTTGGTATGAAGGTAATGTTGGCCTCAAAAATGTGTTTGAAAGTATTGCTTCTTCTTCAATTTTTTGGAAGACTTTGAGTAGAATAGGAACCAAGTCTTCTTTGAATGTTTGATAGAATTCACTAGTATAGCTGTCTGGGACTGGACTTTTATTTTTGGTGTGGTTTTTTATAGTTTTTTCTATTTCCTCCCTGCTTATTGGTCTTCTTAGGTTTTCTGCTTCTTCATGATTCAGTCTAGGAGGGTTGTATTGTTCTAGGAATTTATCCATTTCTTCTAGATTGTTGAATTTGGTGGCATATAGTTTTTCATAGTATTCTACAATAATTCTTTGTATATCAATGATAGCTGTGGTGATTTCTCTTCTTCATTTGGATTTTGTTTGTATGAGTCCTTTCTCTTTTTTCCTTGGTGAGTCTTGCCAGAGGTTTGTCAATTTTGTTGATCTTTTCAAAGAACCAGCTCCTTGTTTTATTAATTTTTTCTATAGTTTTTCTGTTCTCTATTTCATTTATTTCTGCTCTGATTTTTATTATTTTCTTTCTTTGGCTGTTTTTGGGTTGTCTTTGTTCTCTTTCTAGTTCCTTAAGATGTGAAGTTAAGTGGTTTACTTGGACTCTCTCATGTTTGTTCATTTAGGCCTGAAGTGATATGAATTTTTCTCTTAATGCTTTTGCTGCATCTCAGAGATTCTGATATGTTGTATTGTCATTTTCATTTGTCTGTAGTATCTTTTGATCTCTGCGCTTATTCTTCTTTGACCCACCATTTTTTAAAAGCATGTTGTTTAGTTTCCATATTTTTGTGGGTTTTTTTTACCCTTTTTTTGCAGTTGAATTCTAGTTTCAAGGCTTTATGATCAGAAAATATGGTTGATACAATTTTAATATTTCTGAATTTGCTGATGTTATATTTGTGGCCCCACATATGGTCAATTCTTGAGAATGTTCCATGTACACTAGAGAAAAATGTGTACTCTGTTACTTTAGGATGAAATGTCTTGTAGATGTCTATCATATCCAATTGCTCTAGTGGTTTGTTTAAGGCCAATATTTCTTGATGTTCTGTTTGGATGAACAATGTAGAGCCGTCAGCGGTGTATTGAGGCCTCCAAGTATGATTGTATTTTTGTCGGTTTATGTTTTTAGGCAGTAAGTAGCTGTCTTATATATTTTGATGCTCCTTTGTTTGGTGCGTATATATTAAAAATTGTTATGTCTTCTTGATTCAGTGTCCCCTTAATCATTATGAAATGACCATTTTTGTCTCTGATTACATTTGCTGTCTTGTAGTCAGCATTATTAGATATGAGTATTGCATACCTGCTTTTTTTTTGGATATTATTTGCTTAGAGTATTGTTTTCTAGCCTTTAACTTTGAATTTGTTTTTATCCTTGTTGCTTAGATGTGTTTCTTGTAGGCAGCATATAGTTAGATTTTCTTTTTTAATCCATTCTGCTACTCTGTGTCTTTTTAATGGTAAGTTTAATTCATTTACATTTAGTGTAATTATTGACACTTGAGGGTTTCCTATTGCCATTTTATATATTGCTTTCTGTTAGTTTTGTATCTTGTTTGATTCTTCTCTTTTGTTTTTCTCTCATTTGTTTTTGTTTGGTTGTAATCCAACATCTTTCCTCTGTTACTACCTTTTTTAAGTCATGTGCTTCTGTGGTGGTTTTTTCAAGGGTGGTTACCATTAAGTAATGAAAAGGGTACCTACCATGTTCATTGTAGTACACTATCTTATGAGTTCTGCACTCCATTGTCCTTTGCTACTTTAATCTTCATTCTCTCCCCCTTTTTTTTGTTTTTGTTGTCACAGTTTAAATTTGGTTTTATTGTATTCTTGGTGGAGCTTTTACTTGTGCTTTTGTTTTGTTTTGTTCTTTGTATTCAGTTGGAAACCCCCTTTTAGTATTTCCTAAAGTGGGTGTTTTCTGATGATAAATTTCCTCATCTTTTCTGTATCTAAGAATGTTTTTATTTCTCCTTTGAAGGATAGCTTTGATTGGTATAGTATTCTTGGCTGGAAGTTTCTCTCTTTCAGAACTTTAAATATTGGGGTCCACTCTCTTCTAGCTTGTAGAGTTTCTGTTGAGAAATCCAATGATAATCTAATAAGCCTTCCTTTAAATGTATTCTTCTTTTCTCTGGCTACCTTGAGAATTTTTGTTGTTGTTGTTGGTTTGTGCCAGTTTTATTATGATGTGCCTTGGAGTACGTGTGTTGGGGTTAAGATAACTCAGTGTTCTGTTTGCTTCTTGAATTTGAGGCTTCAGTTCTTTCCACAGGCTTGGAAAGTTCTCATCTATTTTATGTTTGAATATGTTCTCCATTCCATTTCTCTTTCTTCTCCTTCTGAAATACCTATTATTCTTATGTTACTCTTTTTGATGGAGTCAGATAATTCCTATAGGGCTTTCTCATTTTTTTAAATTCATGAGTCTCTCTTCTCATCTCTCTGTTGTGCCTCAAGTTGCCTGTCTCGTATGTCACTAATCCTCTCTTCTATCTGGCCTGTCCTATTAGCTAAGCTTATTACCTCATTTATCAGTTCATGAATTGGGTTTTTCATCTCTGTTTGATTTTTTTTCAGTTTCAGTTTCCCTGGTAATATATTCTTTGTGTCATTGAGGTGTTTTTTGAGCTCCTTAAATTGCTTTTCTGTGTTTTTTTTGTATATCTCTGAGTATTTTTAGGATTTCTATTTTAAATTCTCTGTCATTTAACTCTTATGTTTCCAATCTATTAAAATTTTTTTGTGTAGATTTTTTCTCATTATCTGTGCTACATCTTTATCTTTTGTATCCATGATATTTGATTTCCTTTATTTTAATAGCATCTGATGGTGGTTTTGTTAATTACACTAATGAGAATTAATAAAAAATAAAAAGTAAAACAGTAGACAAAAAGAAAATAAAAAATAATTATTATTACTTTTTTTCTTCTTTGAGAAAATACTGTGCAAAACTGAGAATTATATTCTGCTAAATGGAACAAAAACTGCATATAACAGAGGGCCTGAGTTGGAGAGAAGTGACAAAGGGGCAAAAAATAAGGTAGGGAATCACAAAATTCAAAAAAGAAAAAAATTTAAATCAAGAATAAAATAATTTGCTTGTAAATGATGGTTGAATGAGAATATAGTCAAAAAGATAAGAAGGAAACAAGAACAAAAAGAAAATACTATTGTATTAAATGGAACAAAAACTACATAGAATGGAGAGCTGGGGTTGGGGGTAATGCTAATGAGTAAAAAGCGAAGTAAAAAGCACACAAAATGCCCCAAAGAAAAAATTTGAATCCAAAATAAAATAATTTGTTCATGAGTGAAGATCGAATGAGAGAAAAAGTGAAAGAGAAAAGAACAAACTAAGAGAGAGACAAAAAGAAAAAGAAAAAAGAAGAAAAGAAAAAAAAGGAGAGATTTAAGGGTTTTGCAATGTAACCCTCATAGAGAAAAAAAGAAAAAATGGGAAATGTAACAACTCTGGGTAATGTAGTTCAAGATGAAGAGAAAAGAATAAGATGAGTAGAGGATAAAAGGACCAAGGTGGATGAAGAAAAAAAATAAAGATAAGAAAATGAAAGAAACAAAACAAGGTGGAAAAAGTTATAAAGATTGTGGATTATTCTTGATTTTGAGAGGTTATCTTCTTTCTTTTTCTTTTGTCTTCCTCTTCCTGGTCGGTGGCACTGTAGCCCAGGCTCTACCCCTGTGTCATGCTTAGGTAGAGATTTGCAGTTGATGCGTCTCTATGGTGATATCATATTCTAGGCCTCAGTCTTGTTGGTAGTCTGGGCTTTTTAGCATTTGCATGCTCCAAAAATGGGAGAGTCCATTTTCCCAGAGCCTCTCTCCTAGTATTTCCTTCCTGAATTAGCAGCCTAGTGATCCAGTTATGAAGTTGCTCCTGCCACTGCCTGGAGAGTAAGAGGCTCAAACAGCTGGCAAATCTCACTCTATCCCCACTCAGCACAGGGCTCTGGGTAAGGCTCTGTCAGTCAGAGCCACCAGAGTTATCAGGCAGGGTTGGGAGCCACTTACTTTCAAGGTGTCTTTCTGTGAGCCTCCAGGCATGTCTAGTATGCCTCAGCACTCTGTGGGACCACTCTCCCCAGGTACTTTGCACTTTGTAATCTTTATTGGCTGGGAAAAAGATGCCTTAGTTGCTGCATGCAGAACAGGTCTTAAAAGCTGCCAAGTCCCTCCTTTAGTGCACAGCCCTGGGTATGTAAGCTCTGCCAATCAGAGCCATAAGCTTAAGCAGGTAGGGGGCATGTTGACTTCTGTTCAGGCTCCTTTCTAAGGTTCCCCAGGTATATCTAGTTATATTTGCCTTAGCGTTCCATGGGATTGCTCTCTGCAGGCTTCTTCCTTGTTAAAAAGCCTATAGCCTTGCTTGTCCAACTTCTGCAGTGTTCTCCGAGGTCTGTTCCATAGGAATGTGTTTTTCACCCTGTATCGGCTGGCAGGAAGTTGCCCCCACCACTACATGCAGAGCAAGAGGCACTAAAAAATATCACGTCTGTTGTCTTAGATCACTGACCTGAGAAAAAAGACCTTGTCAACCAGAGCCACTGCCGGCATAGGCCAGTTGGGCAGTAAGCAGACTGTGGGTTAAGCTAATTTCACTGATTGGATCTGCGGATCTGCTCCAGAGACTGTCTGCAGCTGCCTGCGCACCCCTCCCCCTAGCAATTCCATATTTTTTCTTACCCAGGAATATGCTTTGTTTTTCTAGCCTTGGTGAAGGTGCCCCTCCCACTGGGAGAGGTGCAGGCACAGGGAAGTCTGCTTTCCTGCACTCCCATGCGCTGTTGTTCGGGGGAGCGGGGACTACACCGAGACTCTGGTCGCAGCCTGTAAAGCCAGCAGCCAAGGCCAGGGCCACTACTATCAAAGCAGCTGCCCGGTCCATGCAGGTTCACATTGGATTCGGACAGTCGGTAAAGAAACAACGGAGCCACAAACTGGTGGGCCATAGTCTTTAATTCTAGCTTGCACCCGGCGGGCAAGTAAAAACACACACTGGGCTCCAAAACCCACTCACATTCAGTGCTCACAAAGCAACTGACTTATCCGAGTTTCCTAGAATCAAAGGTTTCTAGCTCACCAGACTTATTCACCTCTGTTCCCCATCTCCTTCCTTCTCCAGCATCAAACTGCACAAACTGGCCTCTCACTCAGCACTCCACCATCTTGGCTGCTTCTCCTGGCCACATGGCCTCTTTCCACTGCTCTCTGCTCTGCTCCCTCTGCTCTCTCATGCCAATCATCCCAGAAGGAACAGAGGTGAATAAGTCTGGTGAGCTAGAAACCTTTGATTCTAGGAAACTCGGATAAGTCAGTGGCTTTGTGAGCACTGAATGTGAGTGGGTTTTGGAGCCCAGTGTGTGTTTTTACTTGCCCACCGGGTGAAAGCTAGAATTAGAGACTATGGCCCACCAGTTTGTGGCTCCGTAGTTTCTTTACCAACTGTCTGAATCCAATGTGAACCTGCATGGGCCAGGCAGCTGCTTTGATAGTAGTGGCTCTGGCCTTGGCTTCTGGCTTTACACAGCCCACACAGAAGTCTCTGACCCTGCCCCTCTGTCCAGGACCATGGATGCCCATGCCCAGTGTGCTAGGAGGAACCACTCGCACACTGTTTGCACTCGCCAACCAGGGTATTGGCGGTAATGAAAGCCACTGCTTGCCTGTCTTTGATGGTGTCCAGCCAGCATTAGCTTGCATGGGCTGAGTCACTGCTGGCACACTCTTTCCTCGGCTTGAATGTCTCTGCCCCAGCCTAGCTCTTTCCATGCTCCCAACCCTCACTTTCTCTCATTTCCAAGTGAAAGCAACCCTTGCTCAGGTCAGTGAGAAAGGCGGAGTGTTTCGTTACCCGTCTTATTTCCTTCAGGGTTGATTATATATTTAGCCACATTTTTGCCCAATCATACCTTCAGTGTGTGGAATTTACAGTCACTCCTGGGATTGTTTTCCTGTGTCTCTAGTTGTAGAACTTTTTGAAATTTTGGGAAGAGGTATCGGGAGCGCTCCTCATGGTGCTATTTCTCTGACACGTCACACCTCAATATTAATTCTTAATAAACTATATGTGTAATTACTTTCCCATTTTGCAGTTCATTTTAATTTCATTAAATTAACAATACTCTACATAAAATAATTTTAAAAACCCTAACTAAACTCACTCTTGTCTGTGTTAGGTAATATGCTTGCATTTCAGTACTCCATCAGAATTTGTTTGATTGGCTGATAATGTGTGTCTCTTTTTACAGCCTCTGATTTGCAGAAATGTGGCTTCTTCCTAAGCTGATGTCAGCTACAGCTGGTTAAGTATTGTGAGGGCAGGAAAAGGACAAGAGCTACTTAGAGTAGTTTTTGTTTCCAAATGATTACTCATAATCATAGATTGTAACATTAAGATGCCTGAGATTGTAGATTAATCTTTTTATCAATCTGTGTTCTTTTGTCCACCCATCACCTCTTTACCATATAAAGTTCTTGATATTCTTTGTCAGAATCACATCACAATGTCACAAAATTATAGCTTGGTAAATTACTTGTTCTGAATTTAAATGAAAGCATTTATAAATAAATACACAGTAGTTTTCTTGTGTTTCTCACTTAGAAGTCTTTATTTGAACTAAATTTATTTAAACCATTTTAACCTTTCAGAAAAAGTCCAGTTCTTATTTTATATATATATATATATATATTTTAATACTCAGCTGACATTCTGATTTAGCAAAAGGACATCACTGTTTTTTCCAAGGTGCATCTGTTCAAAATCAGAAGAAAAGAGAGTAAAAGCTTTCATTTTTCTTTTTATTTTTCCCTTTAATTTAAGGAATTTGGAAATTATATTATTATAGGTGATTCATAAAGATCTTAATTTTCATAATTCTATAAGCTAAACCTACAATTTAACAAATGCTGTGACTTATATTAATAAAAAGAGCCATTCAATATCAAAATAGTCATTGCTTTTTCATTATGCATATTTAAATCTGTATAATGAGTACCTCACCCATTAATACAATAATGTATTGACCTGTGCTTTACAGAAAGATGCTCCTGTCCCATTGGGAGAGGGGCAGGCTCCTGGAACAGGATTTTTAGGACCCTTCCTGTATATAACCATATATAATTTTTTAGGTCCTTCTGTGACTAGTATATAGACCAGGTGTCTGGCTAGGATTTCAAAAACTTTCAAGAGTTCTTTCCTCTTTTGGAAGATGAATTTTTTTTGTAGTAGATGTTTTTAATTAACAAGTTATTTTACCTTTTTGAATAATCTGTTTTTTATTTCATAATAAAAGTTATTTCACTATTCATTTTAGAATGAACATGATATAATAAATGGAAGTACATTTGCTCTTATTTTATACAAAGGAATATTTTTGCTGTTATTTTATAAAAAAGAATGTACTCATATCATCTTTATAGTTGAGACTGGACATTAGGAAAGAAAATTATACCTTTATGGTATGTATGTATGTGTGCATGCGTGTGCATGCATATGTGTGTATACAAGGACTTCACACTCATCATAGATATTCATTGGTTACAGTGACAAACCCACATGTCTATTCTTGAAGAATAGAATTATTGGCACAGAGAAGTTTCTAAATGATTGGCTCAAAAAATTTTTAATGATATATATATATTTATTTGAAACAAAACTACTGAATGAATCTATGGTAAATATAAGTTTCAGGTTACTTGTTGCAAATGTCTTATGAAAATGGTTTAATATCTAGCCTACTCCATATTCTGCCTTCATTCTATACTTGTTAGAAGTAGATTAATAAAACATTAATTATGATTTGGTAATAAGGAGGTAAGTAAGCTGCAGTCCGTACCTCAATCACTTGCTGTTGCTACTGGTATGCAATTCAAGGACACCCTGCGTCACAGTGTCTTTCTAACTGACACTGAACATGGGGTGGGGAGTTGGGTTTGAACTAAAGAAAACAGGCAACTGCAGCACAACATTTCCCAATGTCTGTTCCATCAAATAGAAGGTGCTGCAGAAATTAATAGTACTCATTGGATTAAATACTTACTCAGTTTACCTTGCACAGTGCATGACAGAGGACAGCATGCTCATTGTTTCAATTATGTGTTATTCAGAGAAAAAATATATAAAGCCATCATGATGTATATGGTAAGCGTTGAAGTTAAGATGGCATTTCTAAAATGTACATTACATGCTAAGAATGTGTAATGTGTGCATTAGTGTATATATAGTACTTATTTGTATTTAGTATTCATGGACTAACTACGGAGAATGATTTTGTATATTGCACAATCCAAAATCTGTAAAGGAGAAAACAGAATGATTAGAGTCATACCCCATGTCTCTCCTTTTTATTTGAGGATGTTATCTTTCTCTGGTATTTTATAGAGTGTAAGGCAAAAGTAGATTTACAGTTGTTCATATGGAAAATAATACAGTAAATAATGAATATTAATACAAAAATAAAGTCTGTGTTTTATGTACTCACAACTGTAAATCTACTTTTGTTCATCCTGTATATTAAGGTAAAGCCTTAATTGGCCTTAATTAGTCTTTGTTAGGCAGGAAGCTATTTCGTGAATTGGGAAGATACATTTATTTATTTATTTTTACTCAAAACATCATGTGAGGTGCTAGGATGGCAAAAGATAAAACAAAGTATGATAGCCTGGGCAGTGGCGCAGTGGATAGAGCATTGTACTGGGATGCGGAAGACCCAGGTTCAAGATCCCAAGGTTGCCAGCTTGAGCAAGGGCTAATCTGGTTTGAGCAAAAGCTCACCAGCTTGAGCCCAAGGTCGCTGGCTCTAGCAAGGGATTACTCGGTCTGCTGAAGGCCCACGGTCAAGGCATGTCTGAGAAAGCAATCAATGAACAATTAAGGTGTTGTAATGTGCAACGAAAAACTAATGATTGATGCTTCTCATCTCTTCATTCCTGTCTGTCCCTGTCTATCCCTCTCTCTGACTCTCTCTTTGTCACTGTAAAAACAAAGTATGATAAAAAAAAAACTTTACTACAGAGCAGTTCTCAAATAACATTAGGAAACTGAGCATATTATATAACACCTTTGCAAATTAATAATAAAAATGAGCATATTAAAAGTTCTGACAAGCTCTGAGGGAAATATATCTGTTCAACTTTGTAGAAGACCCATTTCCCAAGGACTCTTCCTTTGTAAAACAACCATTAATTTCTCCAGAGAACTTTATTTGATGGAACTGAGTTTGGGAACTGCTGGGCTACGATAGCTTCTGTACCTTAGTTTAAACTACATACCAAATTTAAATCCAAGCTGTCATTACTTTGTCTCCGAATTCTGATTTAAGACTGTCTATACATTTTGAAACATTTATAATATGTATAGATGGGACTTAAATTGTTAGTAAGCTCTTATCTTTCCTCCCAAGTTCTGAGAATATTCACAGTAATCTTGTAGAGCCAACATGCTACCATGACCACCTATTAGAGATTTGGAGGAAGGCAAGGCATTACAGAAGCCCAATTCAAAGATGCATGTATAGTTCACATCTTGGCCTAAATCTCTAATTTGCCCTGTTCTGAGGACCACAACTATAGATTTTTTATTTGGAAATCTTTTTGCCAAGCTGATTTGCAAGTGGAACAAACATTTTTTTACTCAACAAAATATATTTACAACAGCTTTTACCCTCAGTGGTAGAGTACCCGTTATCTCTCATACAAAATTATGCAAAATTTCTTTACTGATTCAAATGTTTCCATCCATACACTCATAGCCAAAGGATTTTATAAAACAATTTAGATCACTTACTCCTCTACTCACAATCCTTACACGGCTGCCCATTTCAGAGAAAAGCAGCCAACATTCCCACCATGTTCAACAAGGCCCTGTACATCCTGAAATTTTCATCCCATCTCATGCCATCCCTCTAACCTTTTTACTCTCTTTTATCCTGTCACACTGGCCTTGCTCCATACTCTCTCCTAGTCATTCCACAAAAATGACTCATGGCTAACTTTCTCACTTCTTAAAAGGTAATTGATCAAATATTAGTTTCTCAATAAGAACTATAGTGACCAATTATTTAAATTTGCAACTCCTCCCAAAACTTTCAATCTTCCTTATTCCACTTAGCTTTTGTCCAGAAAATATATTATTTTCTAAAATACTGCATAATTTACTTATTTATTATGTCTATATTTTATCATCTCTCTACACTGCTAGAATTTAAAGTCAGTGAGGCCAAGGGTTTTTGTATGTTTGTTTGTTTGGTGTTTTGTATCTTTTGTTCACTGTTATATGCTAAGACCTGGAAATATAGGTGACATATAACAGTGGTTAATAAACATTTGTTGGCCAAATGAGCAAATGAATGTATGAAAGAATCAAAGTAAAACATTATGCACTTGTTTGATAAAACATTTATTAATGATTATCTTATTTTGCTAAACAAATCTAGTGTTTTCCAAGATAAAAAAAATCTAGCTTTAACTGAGTTAATTGTTTCATTTAGACAAATAATAGTTAATCACAATCTAAGTTGTTGTATAGTTAAAACATTATTTTGGTATTCATTGCTGGTTTTGAGTTGCATTCTTTAATCTCATGACAATGTTTGACATCTTGATAAATGCTGTAGCGTCCTGAAACCAATGTTCTTCCTTTTTTAGGCAGAAGATACTGTATTAGCCTGTGTTTGTTATAACAAAAGCCAAGATTTTAAAAGGTGGCAGAAGACATTCATTTCATACAAGTGGAAATCATAGAAATTTTCATACTATATGTTTTCTCCAACTTTTTCGAAATGTTTGTAAGACAGCAGAGAAAGCAGTCTTACTGCCTGTGGTGGCAAGTTACCCATGGGGGTAAGGATGGGAGA
Organism: Saccopteryx bilineata; assembly: GCF_036850765.1. Classification (NCBI taxonomy): domain Eukaryota; kingdom Metazoa; phylum Chordata; class Mammalia; order Chiroptera; family Emballonuridae; genus Saccopteryx; species Saccopteryx bilineata. The sequence goes on from NC_089494.1 coordinate 81,597,652, forward strand.
GGCAGGCTACAGCTGAAATCATGTGTTCTTGAGGGAAGATTAGAGGACTCTTAGCAACAACTGTATGGTGAGGGAGGTGAGAGAGCTGGCAAATCTGGGGGAAAAATAAACTTCTGTGTGCTAGATCTGCACAGCTTTGTCCACCAACAATATTCCTTCTCTAGGAACAAGCCAGTTGCTTCCTAGGGTACCCTGAAAGGGACCTTATTATACAGGAAAAAAATAGAAATCTTAGTCTTAATTTGAAGTTTTCTACTAGTTGCTTTACTTTTTTATTATTATTAATTTTAATGGGGTGACATTGATAAATAAGGGTACATATGTTCAGATAAAAATCATTGCTTTTCTTTTATCCCTCTAAATAATACCTCTCTACTTACTTCATTGACAGGGTAATAGCAACTTTTGGCCTTCCTTATGTATAACAATACACTTAAATTCTAAGTAAAAATGATTTTTACATAATGACGCATTTCTCTTGCTTTTGCATTTTTAAAATTTGCCAACTTGTTAAAAACCAAAAAGATAGCTCAAGAGATGCACAAGTCACCTCTTTTCTGGAATACTGAAGATGAAATTATCTATATTTCTAATCTTTTGTCTAATTCTAGTTTATCAACTACCCTAGTAGCATCTTTCTTTATGATCTTTTCAACCTTGAGAAAAAGAACATGTATTCAATTGTAAAAAGTCTGAAACATATAATTGTATATTTGTGGACAGGTCCTGCTAGGGGTGAGGACAATGGAGATGCAAAGACCTGACTCCGGGCACCAGGTTCAGTGATGCAGATCCTCTTTATTCTGGAAGTAAGCTAGCTTATATACACAGGTTCAGCTTATAGGGTGTTACAGTGTGTCCTTCATAGCCAATGGCTGAAAAGATCAGGGAGATGTGTGGTTGGTGCTGAGTCACTTCCTTATTGCGGGTGAACTCTCTCCTGGGTATGCCCAGAAGGATTCTGGGAGCTGGAGTATTCTCACAGCATTGCATCAGCCACAGTTGCTAAGAATGTTCTCTGTGCTCCACCCACAGCTCCCCATTCTCTTTTAATTAAGGCCAATTGGATTTGATGAATGACAGCTTGCTGTTGTTGTAGCTTCTGAATGCTATGCATTATGCAACAGAACCCTAGTAGAACTAAAACAACTATAATACCTATTATACTATATGCTAATAGATTATCTGGATTAAACAATGAGGCAAGATTCTGTAATGTTTGAGTAGTTAGGAAATAGAATGGGGGTCTTAAACAGGGGATTCCTCCTAGCGGTCGGGATGTCATTTCCCTCCCATTGTGTTACAGAGATCTTCTAGGTGCCGTTAAACACAGTTCCAATTTGATTGTAAAATATGGATATAGGTTCATGCATGCCCCCTTCCCACAAAGGTCCAGCATCCAAACACAGAATGGGTGGCTTGCTGTGGGCTGTGTACTGCATATGGTTGCAAGGCACATTACACAAATTACAACAACATGACAAATCATACAACTTCAACAATTACAAAGGTACATTTCACCAAGTTTTGAGCACTTTGCCAAAAGCACAAAATGTTCTCAGCCTTTTTTCTAGCCATGGGAAAAGCATCCTGGGACAGGGGAAGGGCCTCCAGAAAATCTGTCCCCCATCCCCATCAGGGTATTTCACATTGTCCAAAATATGTAAGTCCATCCAACAAAGGAGCCACTGCTCACTCGGGTCATAGTCCAGAAAATCAGTTCATGCACTTGAGGCATCAGCCACTCCCTTCATTCCTGCTGTCCTGGCAGGTCTTACACTATCCCAAAGAGGAGCATGTGGCAATAGCAGTCAGCATTTCCATCTCTGCTCCAGAGAGCATGATGGCATTCACCCAATGTCCCAAAATGTCAGTGAACCCACCAGTGGCTTAGCGGGCACTCCCTGCCATTCAAATGGCCACTCTCAATGCAAGCCTGGCTTCTGTTCATCCTCCCGCCGCAGCTGCCACCATTTACCTTCTAGAGTCTGTGAATCGCAACTCTGGCCCAATTCTCCTCATCCTCCAAAGATGAACTGAAAACACCAGCTTGTGCTGCTGGACTCGAGCCCTGAGCTGCCACCACCTGTGTCTGGGAGTCAGCAGTTACTATAGCATACATAAGCAAGAACAGAGCACCAGGGTCTGGGGGCCCGTCAAGGACAATTCTCTGGGCCCACCCCACCAAAGCCCCCACATCCCCTCAGGTGATGGGGCATGCACGCCAGCCATGAGGTCTTCTTCTGGAGCATAGAGGACCTCCTCCCTTCAGGTGTAGTCAGTGTGGAGAAGGCCAGGGCTGTGGCTTTGGATGGGTGAAGACTGAATCACTTAGTGGGTGCCCAAGAAACCCTGTCAAGCAGGTTGGGGGGTTCCTGGGATCCAAATTGGCTGAAAAACAAGTATAACCTCTCCTTTGTGTTAGAAGAGGGTGTGATCCCCGCTATGTGCCATGGCTAGGTCCTTCCAGCATCATTTCAGAGAGAAGGGCGGTGGAGAAAGAGCAAGAGATCCAGAAAAATAGACAAGACAGACAGAAAGAAAGAAAAAAGACACATGGGGACGTATAGGCTGGCCCATGGGTCTGCAGCAGGAACTTGTGTTGGAGAAAATGGCATTTGAGAGGCTGGGGTGGGGCATTGAGCCCTGGCAGGGAATGCAGAAGTAGTGACTTCCACTTCTTCCAGCGGCAGAGCTGATGGCACAGTTAGCAATACAGTTGGTTTCATTTCTGCATGCTCAGTCGCGATTTTGTCAAACTTGGAGGCTAAACTACTCTTCTCCTCAGTGGAGGGGGGGTGAATAGGAAGGTAGGGGCTCCCCAGAGAGAGGCAGCCTGCAATATCTTTAGCACTGGCGGAGGGTCCCCAGCAGGAGCACTGGTCAGGCAGGCATGTATCTCTAGCAGGGCAAGAATGAGGCCAAGAGGGAAGGTTTGTCCCCCATGTACTTCGGCCAAATGGATATGTTGGAAAGCTCGGGCCCAAGGATCTGGGTCCCAGAGAGGCACATCCTAGAGCCAAGGGTTGAAACCTGAGAGGATTTTCCAGTAAGTACAGAGATCCTTTTCACTAACTTTAACTCACCTACTCTGCAATAGGGCATGCAGGGCTTGAGCCTGAGAGGCTGGAGAGTGGGAGAGAAGGTTTCCCATTGCAGAGGGTCACTCACTCATCTCTTGGATGCTGGTTAGGTCCCTGCCCCACATTGGGCACCAGTTGTGGACAAGTCCTGCCAGGGGTGAGGACAACAAAGACACAAAGACCCGACTCTGGGGACCAGGTTCAGTGATGCAGATCCGCTTTATTCAGGATGTAAGCTAGCTTATATACACAGGTTCAGCCAATAGGATGTTACAGTGTGTCCTTCATAGCCAATGGCTGAAAAGATCAGGGAGCTGCGTGGTTGGCACTGAGTCACTTCCTTATTGCGGGCGAGTTCCCTCCTGGGTATGCCCAGGAGGGTTCTGGGAGCTGGAGTATTCTCACAGCATTGCATCAGCCACAGCTGCTAGGAATGCGCTCTGCGCTCCACCCACATATATTTTAATCTGTAAGTTAATTAAAATTTTAATTAACAGTACACTTCTAAAAACAAAATAAATTTTTTAATAATTTTAATTTTTTTTCTTGAACTTTTATATATTTGGCAAAGTTTCTATAGTGGGAATTATCACATAATCAAAAATATTCCTGAGTGACGTCACGGAAATGGCGCCGTGAGCAGCGCGTCCGACAGCTCTCCCCTAAATCACAACAAATTTATCAACTAGAAACAGAAAAATTTATCCTCGGAGCATTCCGGAGTTCCACACAAACTGATAGTGAAAGGACTGTTATCACTTGAATCTGAGAGAAGAGGGTGTGGAGGAATCTACCACAGGGACGTTCTTTCAAACCGCAAGGAAGTGCGCCTGTGGTGAGTCAGCCCATATACTTGGGAACCGCGAGCCGCCGTGAGCAGCCGACGCGAGCCGCCACCGCGAGCCCCCGCGAGCCGCCGCCGCGAGCGGCCGCCACGAGCTGCCGCCGCGAGCCGCCGCGAGCAGCAGCGCGCGCGCCCGGTCTGGTTGAGCACCGCTGACGTTCCCAGTGGCCCGCACACTGCGAGTGGGGGTCGCCGGCCACCGGTGCCCGGAGTGCCCCATTCACGCACGTGCCTTGGGCATTCCATGCGCCCAGGGCACCCTGCTGGCCCGTACACCCAGGGGACTCAATTATCCTGCACCTGGTGCAGTCCAGCCGCCAGCGGCGGGGCGAGCGGGAGAGGCTTGGGAGATTCTCTCCGTGGGCGGGGCACCTCACCCAGCCATTCAAGCTAACAATCAAGCGTTGGGGGAGGGGCACACACAGGCAGCCTAAAATACCTTCGGAAGCACAGCTGCGTCCCAATCACTGAAATTAGCTTAACCCATGAAATCTGCGCACCCTCAGTTCTATTTGATAAGATCTCTCTCAGTTCAGCGATCCAAGAAAAGAGGCGTGATATTTTTTAGTGCCTCTCGCTAAAGGGGCGGGGGCAACTTCTGATTGATAGAGCCTCCATATTCAGGGATAAACGCTAACAAGAAGGACTTGGCAGATAATAAGGTCTATACTACACTAGTCATAAGCAGAGACTAGTGCCTCTTCTTCCCTGCAAAAACAGGCTACAAAGTGTGGAAAGCCTGGGTTGAGAGGTCCAACTAAATGATAGGCGCTGAACAGTCACCTTGACAACAATTGACTCCCACCCCTGCCTGATTACACTGGAGGCCCTGACTGTCAGAGCCTTTCCCAAAGCCTTGCACTGAGTGGGGATAGAGTGGGGATTTTCCAGTTCTTTGAGCCTCTTACTCCCCAGGCAGAAGCAGTTGCAGCCTTATAGCTCGATCACCAGGCTGCTAATTCAGAAAGGGGGGACTAGGAGAGAGAATCCAGGAAAGCAAACTCTCTCATCGTTGGACCCTGCAAATGCCAACAAGCCTTTACTTCCAGCAAGACTAAAGCCAATTTATGACATTGCCATAGAATCCCATCAACTGCAAATCCCTACCTAAGAGTGACACAGGGGCAGAGCCTGGGGTACAGAGTCACCGACCAGGAAGAGGGAGAGAAAAGAAAAAGGAAGAAGTTAACCTCTCAAAATCAAGAAAAACCCACAGACTTTACAACTTGATCCACTAATTTTTTGTTGTTGTTGTTGTTGTTTGTTTCTTCTATCTTTTTGCCTTTATATCCTCCACCTTGGTCCTTCTATTCTCTGCCCATCTCATGCTTCCCCTTTCTTGAACTACACTGCCCATGAGTGTTGCATTTTATTTTTCTTCTTCATCCTCACCCTCCTTTAAGGTTATACTCCAAAACACTTAACTCTCACTCTCTCCTCTTTTGTTTTTTTTTTTGTCTTGCTTTATTTTGTTTTTTTCTCTTCCTATTTTATTTCTTCCTTCGTTGTTCTCTTTTTCTTATTTTTTCCTTTCTATTCGTTTTTTCTTTTCTCATTTTACTTTCATCCCATATAATCCTCAATCACGAACAAATAAGTTAATTTGGGACTCAAGGCTTTTTTTGGCTTTATTTCTCTTTTTTGCTTTTGTTTTTATTTTTTCTTGTTTGTTTATTTTTGTGGCATTTTGGGTCCTCCCAACCCAAGGTCTCCATTGTATTTAGTCTTCGCTCCACTTAATACAACAGATTTTTACTTATTATTTTTATTTTTTCTTCTTTATTATTCTTTTTTGGTCCTTTTTTCTGGTTCCCTCTTATCCCTCTCATTATATCTCTTAGTTGACTATCACTTACAAGCAAATCATCTTATGCTTGTCTAAGATTTTCTTCCTTTTTTTTTTTTTTTGCATTTAGTAGGCCCCTACTTCCTTTTTTTTGCCCCTTGAACTCTTCACCCCAAATCAGGCCCTCCATTATAGGCACGATATTTCCCTGAGGAGGGGAGAGGAGGGAAAGAGAAGAGAGAAAAAAAGGGGGAAATAATAAATTGTTACTGGTTTTTTTTTGTGGGGTGTTTCACCTTTTTTTTTCTTTTTACTCTTTATTAATTCTAATTAGTGCTATCAATAAGACCACCCTCAGATGCCGATAAGAAAGAGGAAATTGAATATTATGGATACAAAAGAAAGAGAGGTAACACAAATAGATGTGGAAAAATCTATGGAGAAAAGACTTAACATATTGGAAGCCTTGGAGTTAAATGACAGAGAATTTAAAATAGAAATCTTAAAAATACTCAGAGAGATACAAGAAAACACAGGAAGGCAATATAGGGAGATCAGAAAACAACTCAATGAACACAAAGAATATATTACCAAGGAAATTGAAACTATAAAAACAAATCAAACAGAAATGAAAAACTCAATTCATGAGCTGAAAAACGAGGTAACAAGCTTAGCTAACAGAACAGCCCAGATTGAAGATAGGATTAGTGAAATAGAAGACAAACAACTTGAGGCACAACAGAGAGAAGAAGAAAGAGACTCAAAAATAATAAAAAACGAGAAAGCCCTACAGGAATTGTCTGACTCCATCAGAAAGAATAACATAAGAATAATAGGTATATCAGAGGGAGAAGAGAAAGAAAATGGAATGGAGAATATACTCAAACAAATAATAGACGAGAACTTCCCAAGCCTGTGGAAGGAACTAAAGCCTCAAATTCAAGAAGCAAACAGAACACCAAGTTTTCTTAACCCCAACAAACCCACTCCAAGGCACATCATAATAAAGATGACACAAACCAATGACAAAGAAAAAATTCTCAAGGCAGCCAGGGAAAAGAAGAGTACAACATATAAAGGAAGGCCTATTAGATTATCATCAGATTTCTCAGCAGAAACTCTACAAGCTAGAAGAGAGTGGACCCCAATATTTAAAGCCCTGAAAGAGAGGAACTTTCAGCCAAGAATACTATACCCATCAAAGCTATCCTTCAAGTATGAAGGAGATATAAAAACATTCACCAGTACAGAAAAGATGAGACAATTTATCAACAGAAAGTCCCCACTCCAGGAAATACTAAGGGGGGTTTTCCAACCAGATTCAAAGAACAAAAGAAAACAACACCACAAGTAACAGCTCCACCAAGAACACAATAAAACCAAACTTAAACTGTGACAACAAAGGAAAAAAAGGGGGGAGAGGATGGAGATTAACAGTAGCAAAGGATGATGAAGTGCAGAAATACTTATAAGATAGGGTACTACAATGAATATGGTAGGTACCCTTTTCATTACTTAATGGTAACCACCCTTAAAAAAACCACCACAAAAACACTTGACTTAAAAAAGGTAGCAACAGAGGAAAGAAGTATGGAACACAAACAAACAAAAACAAATGATAGAAAAACAAAAGAGAAGAATCAAACTAGATACAAAACTAACAGAAAGCAATTTATAAAATGGCAGTAGGGAACCCACAAGTGTCAATAATTACACTAAATGTAAATGGATTAAACTTACCAATAAAAAGACACAGAGTAGCAGAATGGATTAAAAAAGAAAATCCAACTATATGCTGCCTACAAGAAACACATCTAAGCAACAAGGATAAAAACAAATTCAAAGTGAAAGGCTGGAAAACAATACTCCAAGCAAACAACACCCAAAAAAAAAGCAGGCGTAGCAATACTCATATCTAATAATGCTGACTACAAGAGAGAAAATGTACTCAGAGACAAAAATGGTCATTTCATAATGATTAAGGAGAAGTTGAATCAAGAAGACATAACAATCCTCAATATATATGCACCAAACCAAGGAGCACCAAAATATATAAGACAGCTACTTATTGACCTTAAAACAAAAACTAACAAAAATACAATCATACTTGGAGACCTCAATACACCACTGACGGCTCTAGATCGGTCATCCAAACAGAGAATCAATAAAGATATAGTGGCCTTAAATGAAATACTAGAACACCTGGATATGATAGACATCTACAGGACACTTCATCCCAAAGCGACAGAGTATACATTTTTCTCTAGTGTACATGGAACATTCTCAAGAATTGACCATATGTTGGGCCACAAAGACAATATCAGAAAATTTAGAAAAATTGAAATTGTACCAAGCATATTTTCTGATCATAAAGCCTTGAAACTAGAATTCAACTGCAAAAAAGAGGGGGAAAAACCCACAAAAATGTGGAAACTAAACAACATACTTCTAAAAAATGAATGGGTCAAAGAAGAAATAAGCGCAGAAATCAAAAGATATATACAGACAGATGAAAATGAAATATGACATATCAGAATCTCTGGGATGCAGCAAAAGCAGTAATAAGAGGAAAGTTCATATCACTTCAGGCCTATATGAACAAACAAGAGAGAGCCGAAGTAAACCACTTAACTTCACACCTTAAGGAACTAGAAAAAGAAGAACAAAGACAACCCAAAACCAGCCGAAGAAAGGAGATAATAAAAATCAGAGCAGAAATAAATGAAATAGAGAACAGAAAAACTATAGAAAAAATCAATAAAACAAGGAGCTGGTTCTTTGAAAAGATCAACAAAATTGACAAACCCTTGGCAAGACTCACCAAGGAAAAAAGACACAGGACTCAAATAAATAAAATCCAAAATGAAAGAGGAGAGATCACCACAGACATCATAGATATACAAAGAATTATTGTAGAATACTATGAAAAATTATATGCCACCAAATACAACAATCTAGAAGAAATGGATAAATTCCTAGAACAATACAACCTTCCTAGACTGAGTCATGAAGAAGCAGAAAGCCTAAACAGACCAATCAGCAGGGAGGAAATAGAAAAAACTATTAAAAATCTCCCCAAAAATAAAAGTCCAGGCCCAGACGGTTATACTGGTGAATTCTATCAAACATTCAAAGAAAACTTGGTTCCTATTCTACTCAAAGTCTTCCAAAAAATTGAAGAAGAAGCAATACTTCCAAACACATTTTATGAGGCCAACATAACCCTCATACCAAAACCTGGCAAGGATGGCACAAAGAAAGAAAACTACAGACCAATATCTCTAATGAATACAGATGCTAAAATACTAAACAAAATACTGGCAAACCGAATACAACAACATATTAAAAAAATAATACATCATGATCAAGTGGGATTCATCCCAGAATCTCAAGGATGGTTCAACATACGCAAAACGGTTAACGTAATACACCATATCAACAAAACAAAGAACAAAAACCACATGATCTTATCAATAGATGCAGAAAAGGCTTTTGATAAAATACAACACAATTTTATGTTTAAGACTCTCAACAAAATGGGTATAGAAGGAAAATATCTCAACATGATAAAGGCCATATATGATAAACCATCAGCCAACATCCTATTAAACGGCATAAAACTGAGGACTTTCTACCTTAAATCAGGAACAAGACAGGGTTGTCCACTCTCTCCTCTCTTATTCAACGTGGTGCTAGAAGTTCTGGCCAGAGCAATCAGACAAGACAAAGAAATAAAAGGCATCCATATCGGAAAAGAAGAAGTAAAGCTATCACTTTTTGCTGATGATATGATCCTATACATCGAAAACCCGAAGGACTCCACAAAAAGATTATTAGAAACAATAAACCAATACAGTAAGGTCGCAGGATACAAAATTAACATACAAAAGTCCATAGCCTTTCTATATGCCAACAATGAAATATTAGAAAACGAACTCGAAAAAATAATCCCCTTCACGATTGCAACAAAAAAAATAAAATACCTAGGAATAAACATAACGAAGAACGTAAAGGACCTATATAATGAAAATTACAAAGCATTGATAAGGGAAATCGAAAAAGATACAATGAGATGGAAAAATATTCCTTGTTCTTGGATAGGAAGAATAAATATAATCAAAATGGCCATATTACCCAAAGCAATATACAAATTTAATGCAATTCCCATCAAAATCCCTATGAGATTTTTTTAAAGAAATGGAACAAAAAATCATCAGATTTATATGGAACTATAAAAAACCCCGAATAGCCAAAACAATCCTAAGGAAAAAGAATGAAGCTGGGGGCATTACAATACCTGACTTTAAACTATATTATAGGGCCACGATAATCAAAACAGCATGGTATTGGCAGAAAAATAGACACTCAGACCAATGGAACAGAATAGAAAGCCCAGAAATAAAACCACATATATATGGTCAAATAATCTTTGATAAAGGGGCCAACAACACACAATGGAGAAAAGAAAGCCTCTTCAACAAATGGTGTTGGGAAAACTGGAAAGCCACATGCAAAAGAATGAAACTCAACTACAGCCTGTCCCCGTGTACTAAAATTAATTCAAAATGGATCAAAGACCTAAATATAAGACCTGAAACAATAAAGTACATAGAAGAAGACATAGGTACTAAAATCATGGACCTGGGTTTTAAAGAACATTTTATGAACTTGACTCCAATGGCAAAAGAAGTGAAGGCAAAGATAAATGAATGGGACTACATCAGAATTAAAAGTTTTTGCTCAGCAAGAGAAACTGATATCAAAATAAACAGACAGCCAACTATATAGGAACTGATATTTTCAAACGACAGCTCAGATAAGGGCCTCATATCCAAAATTTACAAAGAACTCATAAAACTCAACAACAAACAAACAATCCAATAAAAAAATGGGAAGAGGACATGAACAGACACTTCTCCCAGGAAGAGATACAAATGGCCAACAGATATATGAAAAGATGCTCAGCTTCATTAGTTATTAGAGAAATGCAAATCAAAACTACAATGAGATACCACCTCACTCCTGTTAGATTAGCTATTATCAACAAGACGGGTAATAGCAAATGTTGGAGAGGCTGTGGAGAAAAAGGAACCCTCATTCACTGTTGGTGGGACTGTAAAGTAGTACAACCATTATGGAGGAAAGTATGGTGGTTCCTCAAAAAACTGCAAATAGAACTACCTTATGACCCAGCAATCCCTCTACTGGGTATATACCCCAAAATTTCAGAAACATTGATACGTGAAGACACATGCAGCCCCATGTTCATTGCAGCACTGTTCACAGTGGCCAAGACATGGAAACAACCAAAAAGCCCTTCAATAGAAGACTGGATAAAGAAGATGTGGCACATATACACTATGGAATACTACTCAGCCATAAGAAATGATGACATCAGATCATTTACAGCAAAATGGTGGGATCTTGATAACATTATAAGGAGTGAAATAAGCAAATCAGAAAAAAACAAGAACTACATGATTCCATACATTGGTGGAACATAAAAATGAGACTAAGAGACATGGACAAGAGTGTGGTGGTTACCAAGGGTGGGGGCGGAGGGAGGACATGGGAGGGAGGGAGGGAGAGAGTTAGGGGGAGGGGGAGGGGCACAGAGAACTAGATAGAGGGTGACGGAGGACAATCTGACTTTGGGCGAGGGGTTTGCAACATAATTTGATGACAAAATAACCTAGACATGTTTTCTTTGAATATATGTACCCTGATTTATTAATGTCATTCCATTACCATTAATAAAAATTTATTTAAAAAAATATTCCTAATAATACTAATTAAAATTATATTATTTATTATTAATGGTATTTTTTATTTCAGGCTATTTTCTAAACTTGTGGACCACTATTTTGTATTTGTATTTATAGCTTATGTCATTTGCCCCTTTCTCTTTTATTGCTTTTTATTTACAATTCTATTTTATTTTCTTATATGTTCTTATACAGTTAATGTCAAAAATTTAAAACATTTGTAAATTCAGAAGCTTCAAATTTCAGAAAATATATAAAATATAATGTAGGAAAAGTCTTTTAATATCTTAACCCTAAGATGACCATTACTAAAATATTGCTATATATACTAGAATTTTCTTCAAACATTTACTGTATATTTGTATATAGATACATTGCCATACAAATACACATGTGAAAAAAAATAGGAGCATAATTCACACACTGTTTTAAGATCTATTTATTTATTTATTTATTCATTTTAGAGAGGAGAGGGGAGATAGATAGAGAGAGAGATTGAGAGAGAGAGAGAGAGAGAGAGAAGGGGGAGGAGCAGGAAGCATCAACTCCCATATGTGCCTTGACCAGGCAAGCCCAGGGTTTTGAACCGGCAACCTCAGTGTTTCTAGGTTGACGCTTTATCCACTGCGCCACCACAAGTCTGGCTATTTTTTGAATATATAGTATGCCTGTCCATTAAGTAAATGTAACAGAAGTGATTTTATTATTGACAAGTATTAGCTTATTTTCAATTTTTCGTTGCAATGAACATTCTTCTGCACACATCTTTTATACTTGTTTAATAATCCCCAATGTTTTATATTAAAATTTGAACAAATATATAGTATAAAACAATCTAATAAATTTGCACAGCTTTTTTTATATATTCTCCCATTAAAGTGAAATATTTGAAGATCTCTTGTTCATGCTCAAGATTTACTGTATTTATATACAGGGTTACAACAGTCTCAGCATACGATATTTCTAGTTTATGACACTCACTCCCAAAAAAACTTAAAAAATTTGAGACATGAGTGTTTCAGCTTATGCCATTAGCATCATATTTATGGACTACTTGGGCGAACTAGTTTGGTTGCATATGGTGGAAGAATATGTGGTATTCTTTTTCTGTAGCTTAGTTGTGTTTTTATGTTCTAGATTATGATTTTACAACTGTATTAGCATAGATAACTGACTTAGGCTAGGGTTTGTTTCAATTTACACCAAAATTCAGATTACATCACTGTCGTAGGAATGGAACTGTGTTGTAACCCGAGGACACACTGTATGTGAATAGTGGTTCTGATGGAAGGAATCAGAATTATTAGACTAATAATAAAAACATCTAATTCAATGTTAAGCACTCTACTTCATTTTCCTGGTGCCTAGTTTGTAGTGATCAGAGGAAGAAAACTAATTTAGATGCAGTTAAATCCTGTTGCTACGTGCCTTGTCATTCTTCGACCAGTTCATTAAGGGTCATGTTATTTTTGTTCCCAGAACATAGTTTGCATCTTTCAGAAAGCTTTTAGTATGGTTTTTTCCTCCATGTAAATGTAAACTATTTCCTGTCATTTTACAGTAAAATGTAACTAGAAATGCAATAAACTACTATTAGGAAAACCAAAAGGAAACTTATAGCATATAGTCCAACACTATCTAGAACATGTTACAGAAAAAAAAAAAAAAGACGTGGGAGCTAATTTAAATTCAATCCAAGATCTGCAACAAATTTGCTATCAAGGAAGGATTAATATCTGTCTGAAACTCAGTTTCCTCATTTGCTAAGTTTCATTTGCCTTGTCAACTTTCAAGTTCATTGTGTGAATCATTAGAGATAACATATAGTGATAGTTTTTCTACAATGCTAAGAGCAACTGTAAACAGGGTGTGCCAGTCAGAGTCCTATATCAAGGAGAATTTTCACTTGATAGTTTTAACTGAGAATTTATTTAAATCACTTTTTACAGTGGTATGTATGGGGAGGATGAAAGAAGCAAAAGAACTAATGGATTCTGCAAGAAACTAACAATAGCATGGTAGCATTATGACAGTATTAGTCAGGATATACTATGTCAGTGATTCTAATAATCTAGTCCCTGAACTAGTAGTATCAGCATCACTGGTTAGAAATGCAAATTCTCAGGTTTTATAATCTAGAACCCCTAAAACAAAACCTTTGGATTTGGGACTAGCAAACAGTCTAGGCGAATCTGATTAAAGCTAAAAATTAACCACTGACCTAGGTATACTATGATAATAAATAACTCAAAATAAATAAATCCAAAAGCATTTGTTTTAGCTCATGCTGTATGTCCATTATGGGCACATTCATTGTTATCAGTTGGAGCTTCTCATTATCTTCATATTAGGACCTAGGCTGATGATACAACTCCTATTGACAACATTGCTTGTGACTATAGCAGAAGGAAATGGGAACATTGTGAAGTGACTAATAGAGAAGTGACACAAGTTATTTTAATCTTTATTGGTCAAAGTTGGTTGTGTGGTCAAGACTGACATTAACATGTCAGGATGTACATATCATCTACAATGGTGCATGAATATGTGTGAAAAATAATACCATCTACATCTCCACTGCTAGGTCAAAAAAAGTCATGGAAAGAGAGTACCTGGAGGCCAGGACAATCTGGAGCCATGGAAGAGGCTACCCAGCAGAAGGGGTTTAGCCATTAGTAAAAAAAACCAAAAACCTACAAAAGTAGAGACCACACTTCTCCTGTGTCTACTGTGGTACTGAACTGGGCAGGAAAGTATAGAGCCTGGAACTGGGGTTGGTGGTAATTACTAGTTCACAAGTTAATATCATCAATGACTTTCTTTTGTGTGTTTGTGTGACAGAGACAGAGAGAGGGACAGATAGGGACAGACAGACAGGAAGGGAGAGAAATGAGAAGCATCAATTTGTTGCAGCACCTTAGTTGTTCATTGACTGCTTTCTTATATGTGTCTTGACTAGGTGTGGGGGGCTCTAGCAGAGTGAGTGACCCCTTGCTCAAACCAGCAACCTTAGATTCAAGCCAGTGACCATGAGGTGATGTCTATGATTCCATGCTCAAGCTGGTGAGCCTGTGCTTAAGCTGGATGAACCCACATTCAAGCCAGTGACCTCAGGGTTTTGAACCTGGGTCTTCTGCATCCCAGTCCAATGCTCTATCCACTGTGCAATTTCCTGGTCAGGCTTATCAGTGACTTTTGATTTACATGCTGTCTAGCTGTCTGCATCCTCATGTCCTTTCTTTACTCTGGGAATGTGAGAATTGACTATGTAGTAAAGTCTATTTTTATATTATATATCTCACTTTATAAAGGCTTGATGTCCTGTTGAGCTCACTGTAATTCTAATTATCTTGAATTTGATCAGTGTTTATTTCTTAATCACCATAGCTTGTTGGATATAATTGTCATCAATATCGGACAATTTTGTCTCAATAAATTTGGATGAAAGTGGTCAGCAGACAGTGACAACTCTTAAAACGAAGATAGCTTCTACAAGAAATGATAAAATAGCCTGACCTATGGTGGCACAGTGGATAAATCATCGACCTGGAATGCTGAGGTCACCGCTTCAAAACCCTGCACTTGTCTGGTCAAGGCACATATGGGAGTTGATGCTTCCTGCTACTCCCCCCTTTCTCTCTCTCTCTTAGTCTCTCTCTCCTCTCTAAACAATGAATAAAAATAAATAAATAAGGGTAATATTTAAAAACAAGAAAAGAAAAGAAATGACAAAATAAAAAATAGTGTAGTAACAATATCTTCAACTGAGAACCAGGAACCTTAATCCTAACACTTGGTCTGCTGTAGGCAGGCTGTATAATTGTGAGGAAAAAACTTAGTTTATGCATCAATAAAAAGAAGTTTGGCTGAGATACCTTCTAGAATTCCTTTTAGTGACACAGTACAATATTTTAATGTCACATTTGCTTTTTTATTGGGTAGATATTAACTAAAGTAAAAACAAGATAGAGTTGGCTGTCACTAATCACCATTTTTCACCAACAAAGTCTGTATGTTATACAATGACCAGTGTTAATTTATCCTTAAAAGTTTCAATACAAGAAAAGTTAGTAGTAATATTGTTATTTTCAAGAAATATTTGTTGACTTGTAGCTTGGTGATTGTATTCTCTCTCAGAAAGTGAAAAATGGAACAAAGTACAATAACCCTATGAGGTTTGTTTTTTAAATCTCTGTATTAAAGAACATAAAAGAGAGTCAGAGAAATTGGGTATGTGAAATAGTTTGTACAGCTATGTAAAACAACACCAGAATTTGTATGGTCTTGGCTATGTTATTTAATCTTTTTGAACCTCAGTTTACTCATCTTTAAAACCAGTAGTATAATACAAAGAACAAAGTAATTCTGAAACAAGTAGAAGACATATACTATGCATGCTCCTCAGTGAAACATCTGGCATACAGCAGATTTTTTATAAATATTATTAGTTCCTCTTACCTCTTTTTTTTATTCAATCATTTTAGAGAGGAGAGAGAGAGAGAGGGGGAGAGAGAGAGAGAGAGAGAGGAGAGAGAGGTGGGGAGGAGCAGGAAGCATCAACTCCCATATGTGCCTTGACCAGGCAAGCTCAGGGTTTCGAACTGGTGTCCTCAGCATTTCCAGGTCGATGCTTTATCCACTGCGCTACCACAGGTCAGGCCCCTCTTACCTCTTTTTGTTTATCCAAAGCACCCACTCCAATACTTTCTGTATGACAGGTGTTTAATTATATAACTTCTGCTTACCTGATGAAATCTAGAATATCTGAACTGGTTATAGCCATTTACTAGCTGCTGCAGGTGAACATCCTAATTGAAATGTTTGTGACATTTCCAGTCATTCTTATTTCTGTTGGCCATGGTGATTAGGAAACTGGCTGTTTGGAGTCCAGGTTTAAATCTTGACTTTGGCAGTTATTAGCTATATGACCTTTGCCAAAGTCACTGTGTCTTAGTTTTCTCATATGTAAAATGAGTACATAAATTGATGATAAGGACAGTGGTAACTTTTTCATAGATTTTTTGTGTGTGTGCCCTCATTGAAGAAGTGAACACCTGTAGACAATGCCTGGCACAAGGTCAACACTCAAATAATGGTTAGCTTTTATTACTGTTCTGTCTTCTACCAGGTACTGATATTGTTTGATAAATGCCTTTCTCCCTGCACACACATGCACACACACACACATTCTCTAAGAAACTCAAATGATATTCCTGTTATGAGTGGCCCTGGAAGAACAGTATCAATATTTGTAGATTTCCAAGTGACATTTTATAAATGGGCACCAAAAATTCTCCTTAAGCAAAAGAGGGGAAATCAAATGCCAAAAACCAATTAAATAATATGAAGGGTAAAACATGAACTGACACAATCAGGCGACAGAGAATGAAGGCCAAGATAGCGTTTCAGCTGTGCACTCTGGTGGCCTTTTCCCCCTTCTAACGGGGCGAGTTAAGGTGGAGTGTCATCCTTAACTTTGAATTTTGCTGCTTTTGTCAGTTTGTGTCACAACCTTAACATTATTTAAATGTACATTTTTATATTTAATATTCATATTCAGGTGTTCAAGCTATAATTTCTGTTAGTAAAAGTGACATTTCTTAAAGTTCATTATTTTTTCCACATAGAAATCTCAGACATTAAAAAAAAACAGACTTTAAATAATAGAACAGAAGTGTCTTCAGGCTAACAGCCACTTCTATGATTTGTCATTTTAGTACTTGAGTACTTGGAAGAAATAAGTTTGATAACACCTGAGTCATTTAGCTTTGCGATTAGAAAGCCGGTAGTCAGAGCTTCATGTTTTAGACAGCCCTTCACATTCAGTGGAGAGCTTATATAAACTGTGTTGCTTGGACCTTTTTTTTTTTTTTGCCTGACATTTTCAAGCCAAGATGCACTATATAAAATGTCCATTAAAATTGCCAAGGATTTCCAGTTATCACGGCAGTGTATATTGATGATAATCAAGAATGTGGCGACAATTATATGGCATCCATCTGTGAGGTTTAGGTATCAATAAAGTTCTCAACTGAACTCTTCAAATTAATTCACTTACACAAAGTAAAATGAGTAATTCTTATTGCACAGGGAGAGAGAATAGAAATGAGACTTGTCAAAATGTACCGGGAGAAGAAACACACAAAAAAATACCATTTTAGTATGAGGGAAAGCAGAGGGTCTTTTCAGTCAGATTTTATTGTATATATATCATATCAATTTATCTCTTTATTTAAATATGGCAAATAGTTTTGAATGTCCTTCTGAAGAGTTTAAAGTTATTGCACATATATCCAATGGCATTCAATGTAGGGGACTGTTTCAGAAAGATATGGTATCTTCTTGTTATTTGAGTTTGATAAATACCACTTATCATTAATACTATTGGTTTATAATAATGTAGAGAAGAGAGAAATAAATTATCCAAGCTTTGATGTTACATCATACTAGAAACATACCAACATTCCCACTCTCTGCTTTAATAGCCTATCATGCATTTCATACCTCATTCTTACTGAAAGGTTTGTGTTATATTCTTGGTTAAGGAGAGAGCTGCATCATATTCAACATTAAAAAAAAGTTGGCATCATCTAAAACTCCAAACAAAAAATTAAACTATGGCATTTAAATCATAAAAATAAAAAATCCTTTATTTAAGGGTTTACTCCAAACAATAAAAGAAAGTAACTGGAAGAGATACACTACATATAACTTATCACAAACATCTAAAATATCTGTATCATAATTACAACAAGTGATGGCTTTTATAAGTTCTCTCCAAACTGTGTATTATTGATATACATTTAATTAAATATGCATGATAATATACATTAAAATTAAGAATAAAACTATGAAAAATAAATTGTTTGTAGAAGGAAGTAGAAGATCCATTTTTAAATATAACTCCAAAAGATCTTTAATTTTTGTTGACATTTTAAAAACATGTTATTTTGTATTGCTGTTTTCTCTGTTGGCTTACACATGTAATGATACCTGTTGACTGGACATTTTAACCTTTTCTAGAAGTAAATTGTTATTCAATATTTGTTTCAAGCAGAGTCAATATGTATTGGATCTATGCTAGATTATGCTTTTGATAGAGACATGTCTTTTTACTTTTATTTTTAATGAAACTCATTTAGTCTCCCCTTTTGCTAAGCAAAGTATAAAAGTCACACAGTTCCTTTCTGGAAGAAAAGTTCCTCAGCAAAGAGGATCTCATTTGCTCACCCTCTTTCTAGCACATTAGGGCTTCTCAGTGAGATTTTTGACTATTTTCTAGACAGTAAGTAGGAACTATAAAGATCTATCTTTTTATATAGAGTGTTCTTCCAAATTTCTTTTACCTATTCAAATCTTATCCAGTTTTTTGAGGCCCAGGTTCTGTTTTACCTCCTTGAATTTGTCATTAACTGTGCCACAGTCAGGATTTCAAAGGCATCAGATTTGTTTATCCACTTCTGCACATAGCTGTGTATTTATAATATAACTTACCTTTGTTAAAGCTCAAGGTATCAAGTCTCAATACACAATGCTAATTACCAGACCTCCAAAAGTGTCATAGGCTAATTGTTTCTTATCATGATGCAGTATTAGATTTACATAAAAGTATTATTTATATATAAAGTCATAGAAAATCGCAAGCATCATTTTAAAGATACACAGTCTCTAAAAGTTGTTTGTTTTAAATTTCCTTGAAACTCCTTTAGGACCTTTAAAAAATATTATATTAAAATACTCTATTTTCCTAAACAGATAATTGGGTATAATTTTCTAAAAGAGATATAGCTTTATAAGAGTTCCAGGTAATACGTGAAAGGAGCACTATAATTTTAATCATTTCAATTGACTAATTATATTGGATTACAGTGTGTATCTTAGAATGGAAAATGAGTATATGGATAATAAAGATTTTTTTCATTTTTTATAAAATTCATTGGGTGACATTGGTTAATAAAGTTATATCGCTTACAAGTGTATAATTCTACGATACCGCATGTGTATATTTCATTATAGTCCACCACTCAAAGTCATATCTTCTTCTGTCACCATATATTTGATCCCCTTTTCCCCCTTTCCCTCTGATAACCACAATATTATTATCTGTATCTATGAGGCTTTTCTGTTTTTCTTGTTTGTTCATTTGTTGCTTTCAGTTTTATACTCAAATATGAATGAAATCATATGGTTCTTAATTTTTTCAGTCTGATTTATTTTGCTTAGCAGGACATGATATTCTCAAGATCCATCCATGTTGTTGCAACTGGCAGTGTTTCATCTTTACTTATGGATAAATAACATTCCATTGCATGTATGTACCACATTTTCTTTATTCAATCATCTATCAAAGGACTTGGTTGTTTCCATGTCTTGACTGCAGCAACTAATGCTTCAATGAACATAAAAATGCATGTATCTTTATGAATAAATATTTTCAGTTTTTTGGGGGGAAAGTAGATACCTAGAAGTGGGGTTGCTGGGTCATATGGTACCACTACTCATAATTTTTTTAAGAGCCTCCATACTGTTTTCCACAGTGACTGCACCAGTTTATATTTCTACTGGGAGGGAATGAGGGTTCCTTTTTTGCCATAACTTCTCAAACACTTTTTATTACTTGTCTAGTTGATAATAGCCATTCTAAGAGGTTTGAGGTGGTATCTCATAGTTGTTTTTTTATTTTTTTTAAATCAATTTGATACAATTTATTTATTTATTTATTTATTTATTTATTTATTTATTTATTTATTTTACAGTGACAGAGAGAGAGAGAGTCAGAGAGGGGGATAGATAGGGACAGACAGAAACGGAGAGATGAGAAGCATCAATTATTAGTTTGTCGTTGTGCATTGCAACACCTTAGTTGTTCATTGATTACTTTCACATATGTGCCTTGACCGTGGGCTTTCAGCAGACCAAGTAACCCCTTGCTGGAGCCAGAGACCTTGGGCTCAAGCTGGTGAGCTTTTGCTCAAACCAGATGAGCCCGCGGTCAAGCTAGCGACCTTGGGGTCTCAAACCCTGGTCTTCCGCATCCCCGTCCGACACTCTATCCACTGCGCCACTGCCTGGTCAGGCATATCTCATACTTTTGATATGCCCTTCCCTAATAGGTAAAAGAACTTGAGCATCTTTTTATGTATCTGTTGGCCATTGTATGCCTTATTGGAAGACATGTCTTTTAAGGGCCTCCGCCCATTTTTTAATTGGATTATTTGTTTATTTGGTGTTGAGTTATATGAGTTATCTATATATTTTGATTATTAACTTGTTGGAGCTGTTGTTTGCAAATATATCTCATTCTGTTGGTTACCTTTTTGCTTTGTTGATGATTTATTTTGCTGTGCAG
Source organism: Saccopteryx bilineata (assembly GCF_036850765.1). Taxonomy (NCBI): domain Eukaryota; kingdom Metazoa; phylum Chordata; class Mammalia; order Chiroptera; family Emballonuridae; genus Saccopteryx; species Saccopteryx bilineata. The sequence continues at coordinate 81,618,479 of NC_089494.1, forward strand.
AAACTTTTTAGTTTGATATAGTCCCTTTGATTTATTTTGCCTTTACTTCCCTTACCTTTGGGGTCAAATTAATAAAATCCTATCTAGGACCAAAGAGATATTTACTTAACATTTAGAAATATTTAACCCTTCACATCATGCAGATGACTTAAGTCATATTATTTGATGCAAAGTTGAGTTTTAGATTATTTGGATTCTAAACCCTCAGGAGTTTGCAAGCAGAGTCAACCTCCAAGCTATGAACCTCAGATGACTAAACTCTGTGAAACAGATTTATATGTTATCCTACTCAGTGACAACTATTGGTGATTAATCCCATTAACCATGGAACTGGCCAGAAAAAGAATCTTTTTACTCTTAGAAACCAGAAGGGAGCTGGTTTTAACACATTCCACCGAGGCAAAGAATTTAAAGCTCCTTGTTAAGCTATAGCCCCCTGCAGTACATGTTCAAACAGTTCATGAATGAAATGTCTTTATTAACTTGAGCCCAATATGTTTTTGAGAGCTTATTTTTGACCCAGTTAACCTTAATATAACCAAATTTCTCATATATAGTAAGAATTTTCTCATTATGATTCATAGGTTTGTTGTGATAAGATATTGTTGGGTAAAATTACTGGGCTCCAATGGAAAATAAAGGTAATCAAAATCATAATAAGTTATTTTCCCACAAACTTTAATTGACTGAACAATATCTGACTTTAGAAAATGCATATCATTGATTTATCTTTGGTTTCTAATAGCCTCAAAAAGTGATTTTTGTTTGTGTATGTGACCAGTGAGCCCCTATACAATGAAATAATGTGTCTAAGAACTCAGCAATATAACAATAAATAACTTCAACAACAATAACATTTATATAATATTTATAGGGATTTAAAGTATTTAGAGTTTTGACATATATTATCTCACTTGTTTTTCTAATATCCTTATGAAGTTAATGGGACATACTGTATTCCCAAATAACACAAGAGAAAAGTATAGCTCAGAGAGTTGATGCAGCTGGACAAAGACTAGTATATGGAGGAACTAGCTCAAACACAGGCCTCTGAAATATATTTTATGTTATTTATGTACTACTGTGTAATTTTATGCTCTATCCATGAAAGTCTGCAAAGAAAACTGAGTACATCAGGCAAAAATGAAGTTCAAAAAATTTACTGAGCTTTAGCAAATATAAGACAGAATAGATTTTAAAATTTTGAAAACCATCCTATTTCCTTACTTCCAAAGTATAGTTCACCATCTGGTAATAATAACATCACTTATTAGAGATGAAGAATCTTAGGCCCTGGCTTCCTGAATCAGAATTTAAATTTTCAACAACAGTATAAATATCTTATTAAAGTTTAAGAGCACTAGTATGGATGATAAAGCAAATATCGCCATACAGGTAAAATAGATTCTTGGTATTTGCACTATTTCTGCTAGTGAATATATCAAACAGCGGTCTCAATTAGAATTTCTCTTTGTTATTCACAAAAATCCAAAGACAATAAAGATTGTTACTCATTGGTTCACCGCCGTGTAAAAGAAAATAGTTTATTATGCTTAAATTTAGTAATTAGCTAATTTTAAAATAATATTTATCCAATTTAACTGCACAATATCACAACCCAAAGATTACAAATTCAATATAAAGTATGGGCAGATTGGTTGACTACTAAATATTTGGTTCTTCCAGAATTTGTAAATGATTTATATGAAAAGTTATAAATGATAGTGAGAGCTTCATGTTATCTCTTTCTTAGAAGCGGAACATGGGCAATAAAAAAAAAAGTGCCCACAAAGAGATGGTCCTAGCGTGTGTTTCCTAAATTATGAAGTACTTCCCCATGCTTCCAATACTCATTAGGGTTTTTTTCCCCATCAAGTTTGAAAAGAAATATTTATAAAGTTGGTTGGTGGTTTATTTAAACTCACTGCACTTTTATAAATTTCAAGTGACAAGTATGTTCTGCCATTAATTGAGTTTTTCACACAAATGTGCCAGTACATGCAAAAGCCACACATTCCTTGTTAAACTAAACAGTCCTGAGAGCACTGTGTGGACTCCTGGCATAGTATGGCTAAATATTCAGACACATGCCTATATAGTACTGTGTGTTCTGCCAAATAGAAGGAAAACAAAAGAAAAAATTCATATAAATATACTGGTAAACATTGAATTTGTAAGAAACAGCATAAGCTGCTTTGGAAAAAAATGTACAGCATGATTCAAAGAATACATTTAAATCCTTTCCTTTAGGAAAATGTATCTAATTTGTTTTTCATGAAAACATGTATTTAGTGATGCGGAGTATTTCATTGGCTAAGATATTTTGGCATATTTATGTTGTAAAGGTGATTGGAATAATATTTGCATTTATTTTTCACTGAAATTTGAAATTGGTGTAAGATATATACTTTATAACATAAAATCATTGCCAGTCAGGATATACTCCCTTTTAAGATGGCATAATTTAGTACATAAAAATTCAAAGTGACTAACATAAATATGGGGGCATTATTCATGTTACCAAAGGATCCTTCCTTTACCATGCATCTATAACAGGATATCTTTAAATAACTAATTTCCTTTTAGGGAATTTAAAAGTCCCAGATTTAAATTTTTTGATGTTCAAAGAATATGAAAGAACATATCTATTATATAAGACATTAGCCCTAAATAGAAGATTTTACAAGTCCTTATTGATCTTAATTTATGGTTTATTACACTGGGGAACAAAATTTTTGTTGCACCCACAAAAACACTTATTCTTACCTAATTCGAGTGTGCTGATCTCAAATCTGACATTTGTTTTTCTCTGTAAGCTACAGTTTTTTTGCAATTCAAGATTGTAGGATTTCATCTTATAAAATTTTCAACATTTCATTTAACATAATGAAGTAGAATGTCTTCTTGGGCATCATCTTTATGAAAATATAATAATTTATATAATGCAGTAAATACACAAATACACTAAAAGTTATGATTGCATCAGAATTTGTCTACAATTTTGAAATAGAACATACTAAAACATTTATTTTAATCATAAAATTTGCGCAAAACTTATTTAAATTCTATTCAGGCAAAAATTTGCATTTGTAGCTCTTGTGTTTTGTACTTGTTGAGGACAATCTTGTTTGATTCTCCAACAGTAGTCTGCTCATCACTAATAACTCCAAGATTTTTGGGAAACTTATCAAGATGACTGTTCAGAAAGTGACTCTTAACATTCACGTTACATACAATGTTGTGGAAAGCCAACAGCATGAACCAGAAGTTCATAGTTTTCTGCTTTTTTGTTGCCAAGGAAGTTTTTTGTAACTGCCATGAAAGACTGCCATGCTGCTTTTTCCTCCTTTTTCATCTTCCTGGCAAATTCTTCTTCACGTGTGAGGGTTCGAATTTGAGGTCCATCGAATACACCTACTTTTATCTTCTCGAAAGACAAGGCAGGAAAAGCAGAAATAATATGTTGAAAGCACTCACTTTCTCTATTCAAAGCCTGAACAAACTGCTTCATTAAGCCAAATTTGATGTAAAGTGGGGGAAAAGTGATCCTGTCTCAATTAACTATAGATTCATTTACAATATTTTGCATCCCTACTTCCAGTGCTTCACGTTTCGGCCACTCTTTCTGTGTCCAGTGTTTCTTCTGAGCTCGGCTGTCCCACAAACACAGCAAGCAAGGATACTTTGTGAAACCTCTCTGTTGTCCTCGCAGGAAATTTACCATTTTAAGATCCACACAAATGATCTAGTTATGCTCCTCATACTTCAGAAAGTCGAGGACAATTTTTTTTAATAATTTTATTTTTTTAATGAGGCGACATCAATAAATCAGGATACATATATTCAAAGATAACAAGTCCAGGTTATCTTGTCATTCAATTATGTTGCATACCCATCACCCAAAGTCAGATTGTCCTCTGTCACCTTCTATCTAGTTTTCTTTGTGCCCCTCCCCTTCCCCCTTTCCCTCTCCCTCTCCCCCCTCCCCTCATAACCACCACACTCTTATCAATGTCTCTTAGTCTCACTTTTATGTCCCACCTACATATGGAATAATGCAGTTCCTGTTTTTTTCTGATTTACTTATTTCACTTTGTATAATGTTATCAAGATCCCACCATTTTGCTGTAAATGATCTGATGTCATCATTTCTTATGGCTGAGTAGTATTCCATAGTGTATATATGCCACATCTTCTTTATCCAGTCATTTATTGATGGGCTTTTTGGTTGTTTCCGTGTCCTGGCCACTTTGAACAATGCTGCAATGAACATGGGGCTGCATGTGTCTTTACGTATCAATGTTTCTGAGTTTTGGGGGTATATACCCAGTAGAGGGATTGCTGGGTCATAAGGTAGTTCTATTTTCAGTTTTTTGAGGAACCACCACACTTTCTTTCATGGTTGTACTACTTTACATTCTCACCAACAGTGGATGAGGGTTCCTTTTTCTCCACAGCCTCTCCAACATTTGCTATTACCTGTCTTGTTAATAATAGCTAATCTAACAGGTGTGAGGTGGTATCTCATTACAGTTTTGATTTGCATTTCTCTTATAACTAAAGAAGATGAGCATCTTTTCATATATCTGTTGGCCATTTGTACTTCCTCCTGGGAGAAGTGTCTGTTCATGTCCTCTTCCCATTTTTTTATTGGATTATTTGTTTGTTTGTTGTTGAGTTTTATGAGTTCTTTGTATATTTTGGATATTAGGCCCTTATCTGAGCTGTTGTTTGAAAATATCATTTCCCATTTAGTTGGCTGTCTGTTTATTTTGTTATCAGTTTCTCTTGCTGAGCAAAAACTTTTTAGTCTGATGTAGTTCCATTCATTAATTTTTGCCTTCACTTCTCTTACCTTTGGAGTCAAATTCATAAAATGCTTTTTAAAACCCAGGTCCATGAGTTGAGTACCTATGTCTTCTTCTATGTACTTAATTGTTTCAGGTCTTATGTTTAGATCTTTGATCCATTTTGAGTTAATTTTAGTACAGGGGGACAAATGTAGTCCAGTTTCATTCTTTTGCGTGTGGCTTTCCAGTTTTCCCAGTACCATTTATTGAAGAAGCTTTCTTTTCTCCATTGTGTTGTTGACCCCTTTATCAAAAATTATTTGACTATATATATGTGGTTTTATTTCTGGGTTTTCTATTCTGTTCCATTGGTTTGAATGTCTATTTTTCTGCCAATACCATGCTGTTTTGATTGTTGTGGCTCTATAATATAGTTTGAAGTCAGGTATTGTAATGCCCCCAGCTTCATTCTTTTTCTTTAGGATTGCTTTGGCTATTTAGGGTTTTTTATAGTTCCATATAAATCTGATGACGTTTTGCTCCATTTCTTTAAAAAATGTCATTGGAATTTTGATGGGAATTGCATTAAATTTGTATATTGCTTAGGGTAATATGGCCATCTTGATTATACTTATAATTCCTAACCAAGAACAAGGAACATTCTTCCATCTCATTATATCTTTTTTGATTTCCCTTAACAATGGTTTATAGTTTTCATTATATAAGTCCTTTACATTCTTTGTTATGTTTATTCCTAAGTATTTTATTTTTTTGTTGCAATTGTGAAGGGGATTATTCTTTTGAGTTCATTCTCAAATGTTTAATTGTTGGCATATAGAAAGGCTCTTGACTTCTGTATGTTAATTTTGTATCCTGCGACCTTACTGTATTGGCTTATTGCTTCTAGTAGTCTTTTTGTGGATTCTTTGGGGTTTTCGATGTATAGGATCATATCATCTGCAAAAAGTGATACCTTTACTTCTTCTTTTGCAATATGGATGCCTTTTATTTCTTTGTCTTGTCTGATTGCTCTGGCTAGAACCTCTAGTACCACATTCAATAAGAGTGGAGAGAGTGGACAACCCTGTCTTGTTCCTGATTTAAGGGGGAAAGCCTTCAGTTTTGTGCCATTTAATATGATGTTAGCTGATGGTTTATCATATATGGCCTTTATCATGTTGAGATATTTTCCTTCTATACCCATTTTGTTGAAAGTCTTAAACATAAAATTGTGTTGTATTTTATCGAAAGTCTTTTCTGCGTCTATTGATAAGATCATGTGGTTTTTGTTCTTTGTTTTGTTGATATGGTGTATTACGTTAACCGTTTTACGTATGTTGAACCATCCTTGAGATTCTGGGATGAATCCCACTTGATCATGATGTATTATTTTTTTAATATGTTGTTGTATTTGATTTGCTAATATTTTGTTTAGTATTTTAGCATCTGTATTCATTAGAGATATTGGTCTGTAGTTTTCTTTTTTTGTGTTGAGGACAATTTTTATGTCATTCTTACTAAGTCATTTAATTCAGGTTGGCTAAACTGCTGAAGGGTTAATGACTGCTTGGCATCAGAAGAAGACCCTTCAGATTCTACAAACATTTCCTCATGAATCTTATCAAAATACTCTTGATTAACATTTTCACTTTCTTCATCCTTAAAAGAAATAAAACCATTGAAAACTAGAATCTGGAGTGTCTCAGAGTATGAGATAGGTTGTATTGCTGAAGGAATATTAGGATATGTGATCATATGCCATTTTTTCTTGATGATGCCTTTGAATGGATCAGACAGAAATAACAGTCACTGCTGTGGTTCTTAGGTTCACACCAAACCATGGAAATACCAAAAGGCATTCCTTTGCATTTTCCTTTTGTCCAGTCACAAAGCATTTCCTCACAATATGACACAGAATATGAGGAGCCCAATTCTTGTTTTGATTGCTAAGGGGAACTTGAAAATAGGCAATATATGCAGATGTCACAAATGATGAAATATTGCACTTTTGATGTTGAAGTGTGTAACAGCCAATATATAACAGAAGGTGTCCAGACTATTCTTACATTTACGCATACTCAAAGAAGTCATGATTCAATCTTAAAAAAAATTAGAGGGTTTTTTTTTATCAGATAATAATTTTTCACATTTAAAAACAACTACAATTATTTAAAAGTGATGTTTGTAAAACATTAATTGCCTTCTGGTTATGTTCAATCCAAGAGTTGTTGCCCTTTAATCCAATTTAAGAACCAATGTATGCTATTAACTGTAACAAAAAGAAATTACAATTGCATAAAAACTAGAGCATGCACCAAAAAAACAGATTTCAAATTTGGAATTAGCAATGCAGAAATATGTATAAACAGTTCTAAAATCTCATGCAACAGAAGATGAAAAAAAAATTGTTCCCCAGTGTTATGAATCATTATCAGCCAAAGAAAAGACTGAAAGGCTAATGACCAAGCCAATGTAATGTTTTCTCAAATACCTTTTTTACCCACAGAGGGATACACATGAGTTTTTTTCCCCTCTCCTCATGACTATTTAAACGGCATTCTATTATGCTTATAATTATTTATTCCAGTGCAAGTGTGAACTTTTTAAAGGCTATTTGAATGTTCAATCTGTTTCCATAAAAATCAGTGCTTTGCTCTCCTTTTTTTAAAAACACTTTTCATAAAATTGCACAATTAAATCACTTTTTGACTAGACTAACTCAATTTCCTCTAAGTTCTCTCCTCTTGGCAGGAGGTTCTAAATGGTAGAGCTTGTATTGACTCTTGTTAATTATATTGAATTTCCCTTTCTCATTGGCTTTGGATAAACTATTATTAGTAATCCATTATTAACTTCTCATTCATGAATTTACCCTTGTACAAACCATCATCTGTTATGTTACTTTTTGTCACCCTCTAAGTGTCATAAAGTCTAGTGGTTCTTTCCATTCTAGGCCTTTTTAAAAAATTGTCACCAGTGTTTATGTTCTAAGAAACCAGTCTGGCCATAACTTTGTCTTTTTATTTATCTATTTATTTATTTATTTATTTATTTATTTTTTGTATTTTTCTGAAGCTGGAAATGGGGAGGCAGTCAGACAGACTCCCACATGCACCCGACCGGGATCCACCATGCCCACCAGGTGGTGATGCTCTGCCCATCTAAGGTGTTGCTCTGCCATAATCAGAGCCATTCTAGTGCCTGAGGCAGAGGCCACAGAGCCATCCTCAGCGCCCGGGCCAACTTTGCTCCAATGGAGCCTTGCCAGCAGGAGGGGAAGAGAGAGACAGAGAGGAAGGAGAGGAGGAGGGGTGGAGAAGCAGATGGGCACCTCTCCTGTGTGCCCTGGCCGGGAATCGAGCCTGGGACTCCCACACATCAGGCCAACGCTCTACCACTGAGCCTACTGGCCAGGGCCCATACCTTTGTCTTTTTAAAAGGTATTCCAGAATGTTCCATTTAGTATGGGAATTTTCCACCTTCAGAGAAATGATCCAATAAACAGGCCAAATTAGGTGTAGTTGTAAATAGTCTTAGATTTAAGCCTTTGGAGTGGATTACATGGTTTTATATTAGCTCCACTCCAAACAGTAGAAAAAAACCAGACAATAGCCTTTTGGTCTAGGCTCAAGAAACATAAGAAAGTTCCCATTTATGTTCTTATTCTTCCCTTTTCAAATACTTGTTATTGTGTCCATACCATTCTTCACAGACACAGTTGCATTGACTAGTTCATCCAATGCTAATCCCAGGTAATAATGTTTCTTCCTCTGTCTAAATTCATATTGGCTTGTAATCATGTGGTCTCAACCCATCATATTCCATAACTGGTCAGAAAGGCTTATTATTTCTTAACTACACTGGACCCTTGTAGGCCCACATGTGTTTGCACATGCTATTTCTCAGATTTGATCATCTTTCCCCTTTTTGTTTAACAAAACAGTTCTTATGCATGCTTCAGAGCTCAAATGTCATCTCTTTAGTAAAGTCTTCTGAATCTGTCTGGGCAGAATTATTCTTTATCCTTTGTGTTATGGTATTCTAAAATGCACATTAATGTTTATTTAAAATTTTAATATGACAATATCACATTCACATTAATATACATAGCAATGGGTTACAGAAAAGCTGAGGACCCTGGTAATAATACAATCAGAATAAAAATAAAGAATTAAAGGGAAATTTTGAACATTTTGTTCATCTCTTACAAAGAGTTCTCTAACCTTTGGAGAAAGACCAAGAAACACTAAATGACACCAGCTGTATAATTTAGAGAACATTATGTGCTAAAATTATTTAGTTGTGCAGCTATCAAGAAAATCCAGAAAAAGATGTAACCTATTACAACAAGTGAACAGCTCATATACTTATTTGCATTGACAGGCTACAAATCTCAAACATCACCTTTAACATTTCAACCAATACATTAGATGTTTCTGGGCCATTTTTTTTTCCTAGATAACTCTTTCATTGAGTTACACACAGGATGGGAACTTGTCTCATCAATAATACACATAGGTGTACTATATAAAGCTTCCTGATATTTAGTATTTGCAGACATACAAAAATGTACTTTTTCAAGGAATAAGGCACATGCTTTCCCTAAATCTGTTTCCAGGCATCACCATCTAACATATTTTAGGGAGAATTCCATTATCTCTGGAAGAAGCATTGGGAAATTTTCAAAGGGTACTAATGGTTTTTAAAATAACCAATGTTAGCCCAAATGAAATTGTATATTGGGATTTTTATCTAATAAAAGGAATTAGAATTCTCTTGAATTAGAACTTAAGGAAATGTTTCTCTTCTTAGGAGATGTTTAAGGCCTTGGGAACTATTTGACTATTTCAACCTGTAAACATTTTATTGGCCTGAGTTCATTTTATCTAATTTGCTTAGGTTATAGCAACTAAAGCAGATTTTGTTATGTAGGCATTTGATTCAGCTACAATTTGTTCTTACAGATCTGTTATTTCTTAGTTTGTTAAACATATTTTCCAAAGTATTGTGTTTGATTAGGCAGCCCAAAATCTGTATTTTCTGAACAAGTAGGTAAAAATAAATTATTTAATTGTTTTTAACACTATTTTCCAGGCAGTTGGTGCAATTATTTTACTCTTGTGAAGGTGCCAAAATATTTCGAAAAGAAAGTTTACTTCTGCCATGTGTGATTTCTGATGTGTGATTTCTTTGCAGGTCATTTTGCAATGCTTGTGAGATAGCTATTTTTTATTTCTTGATGTCTGTTACACCCAAAGGAAATCTGTATTTTGCATTCTGTAAGAAAAGAGCAACTGGTGGCATCGGAAAAACTTCCACCCACTAACATGGAAAAAATATTTAATCTGTCCCATTACATTGAAGTGGGAGACTTTAAAGGGCAGCATACCCAGTTAAGGAAGATATATTTCCACCTGTGATCAATAACACGTAGAGAACAGCTCCTCTTTGAGCTCTATCCAGAGCAAAATTGCCCTAGTGGTTCCTGGACCGTGGACACTCGACAAGTTACTAAGGCTGAGCAGCCATAGAGAGCCATACCTGATTCCAACGGGGAGACTGTTCTCTCTGTGAGGTCCATGGAATATGACTTTTCACTATTCCCCAGAGCTGCAGGGCAGCTTTTAGAGACTGTATTTTTTATATCGACTACATTAATAAGCAAGAGAAAGATAGGTCCCAGAAAGCATTAGAGTAGGGGTAGCATGACAAATGTTTTCTCATTCCCTTCTGCTCTCCCATTCTTCTTTACAGAGAAATAATTTGGTTTCCTGATTGGTCTGAGGAAATTGAATATGTTTCCCATAAAAGAACCAAAGCATGTATCTCTCTTTAGTCAAATGGAAACTGTTTTATTCTGGACCAGGTACTTACACCTCATCTTGCTATTTGAATATTTTTATTCTCTGAGACATTTAAGAATATATAAAAAATTAAAATGCAATAAATGTCTAACAATGAGGTTTCTTTGTAAAGTTATATATAATATCCAACTTTTTAATAGTAAAGTCCCTATAAATTCTGAGATCTCTATTTGATATCATTTATCAGTTTTCTTCCTTCTGTTCTTCCTTTCTTTTTTCCTTCCTTTCATTTTCTTCCATTTGTTCTCTCTTCCTTTCTCCTTTTCTCCCTCCTTCCCCCATCCTTCTTTCTTTTGCTCCTATTGAAGAGAACAGAGTTATCCATGAAAAATATTTTATTCATTTAACATAGTAGTTTGTTTCTATAATGCATGAACTAATCAGATTAGATCTTAGCAGGTACATATAATTTAATCTGAATTTCTCCAGTTGGTCTAGAAAAACGCAAATCAAAAACTGGCACAAAAGTTATTTTTGTTACCTTTGGTAGTATATCAATTTTTGAGTTAGTTTTGAGTTAGATTTTCCTTCTTAGGTTGCTAGTCATTGGGGCTGATGACAGTGTTGTCTCCTCTAAACAATGGAACCTATTGGTCATTGAAGGCATTCTAATTGTTTCCTCAAGAAATGAGAAATTAGGATTGGTTACTGGTATTCCTTTGGTATAACATTAATTCTCTTAAAGGTTACCTTTGAGGGGCATTCTTCTAGAGATAACAAATTGGGAGGATGTGAAGAACCATTCAGAAGGTAGAAAAAGAACTGGTTGAGGGAAGTGTTTGAATCCAGATAATGCTCAGAACCCAGAGTTCAAAATAGAGCAGCATTGAACACAAACAATATAGTACAGTCAAAAGAATATTGGAGCCTGACCAGGCAGTGGCGCAGTGGATAGAGCGTCAGACTGGGATGCAGAAGGACCCAGGTTTGAGACCCCGAGGTCACCAGCTTGAGCGCGGGCTCATCTGGTTTGAGCAAAAAGCTCACCGGCTTGGACCCAAGGTCACTGGCTCCAGCAAGGGGTCGCTCGGTCTGCTGAAGGCCCACGGTCAAGGCACATATGAGAGAGCAATCAATGAACAACTAAAAAGTCGCAACGCACAATGAAAAACTAATGATTGATGCTTCTCATCTCTCTCCGTTCCTGTCTGTCAGGCGTCGCTCTGTTGCAATCAGAGCCACTCTAGCGCCTGGGGCAGAGGCCAAGGAGCCATACCCAGTGCCCGTGCCATCTTTGCTCCAATGGAGCCTCGGCTGCGGGAGGGGAAGAGAGAGACAGAGAGGAAGGAGAGGGGGAGGGGTGGAGAAGCAGATGGGCGCTTCTGTGTGCTCTGGCCAGGAATCGAATCCGGGACTTCTGCACGCCAGGCCGACGCTCTACCACTGAGCCAACCAGCCAGGGCCAAAGACAAGTTTTAAATCTAGCTCTACCACTAATTAGCTGTGACCTCAGCCAAGGATGAACATTTAAGTTAAATAAGGCATTTGTTTTTACAAAGCATAGGATACACTAGTGATTGAGGATGAGTAAAATTCTCTGCCTTGGTAGGTAAACTACCTTATTAGAAAATACCGCAAATTTATTAGTTCACAAAATTTCTAATTAGCCTTTTGTCTCCATTGGGATATCATAGGTAGAATAAATATTTTATATTAAATTATTTGTTAAACTATGTACATACATTAATTAAAAAATAAGTTAAATATTTAGCCTAAAATGACAGAGGTAGGTAGAAGAGGATACAGAGGATACAGGGGGATTAATGGTGATGAAAAGAGACTTGACTTGGGGTGGCAAACACACAATACAATATACAGATGATGTATTTTAGAATTTTATACCTGAAACCAATATAATTTTATTGACCGATTGTAGGGAATCACTCATTTAACCTTGAACCTTCTATGACTTGGATTGGGGAACTCTAGTTAAAAGCCCTTAGTGAATGTCTCTTGGATGCAAACACCAAGAAACTGTGTGAATGACCTTTGTGTAGACACCAAGAAATGTATGTGAACAGGCGTTAGAAAATTAGCCTAGAGTTTCTAGATTGCCCCTTACTTTGTGCTTGTTAATTAGCAAAAGAAAAATAATATACTGACCCAAATTAGCCCTTTCTCCATATCAGCAAAGTGGCCATTAGTCATTCTTTCCCCTTATCACCTGGCCTCCCTCCCTTGCAATCCTGTTACCTCTGTTCTGCTTCTGATCAATAAAAGCTAAGAGAGAAGGAGATTCAGGAGGTCTCTCTTTGCCTCCTTTGGCAGGCCTCCTCCTCTTTCTCTTGACATAAGTTTGTGTCTTGAGTAGGTTTCTTCTATGCAACGCTGGTAGTTCCTAGTGGGCTGGAGTACTACAACCAACGTCACCCCACTAATTCAACAAAAAATTATATAGTCATTTAAAAATAAAAGAAATGGTACATTCCTTTATGGGACAGTATCTGTTTGGGAATAACCCAACACAATGACTGGAAGTTATGCAAATAACTGTAACCCATTTTGGAGCTAGGATGGGGTGTCTGTGCAGAGAAGTTTGGCATTTATTCTGCAGGTGGTAAAAAGCATTTTAAATGTGGGACTGGGGTTGTCAGAAAGAGAAGAAAGGAAACTATTAACTGAATTGTGATTATTTTTATTACTCAGGAATTTTAGCTTGTCAAGTACAAAAGAAAGGAATGTACTATGTACTGTTATCTCTACTTTTTCTTTTCCTTTTTTACAGAGACAGAGAGTCAGAGACAGACAGGAACGAAGAGAGATAAGAAGCATCAATCATCAGTTTTTCGTTGCAACACCTTAGTTGTTCATTGATTGATTTCTCATATGTGCCTTGACAGTGGGCTTTCAGTAGACCCCTTGCTCGAGCCAGTAATCTTGGGTCCAAGCTGGTGAACTTTGCTCAAACCAGATGAGCCTGCGCTTAAGCTGGCGACCTCAGGGTCTCGAACCTGGGTCCTATGCATCCCAGTCCAATGCTCTATTCACTGTGCCACCGCCAGGTCAAGCTACTTTTTTGTTTGTTTGTTTTTTAATTCAGTGAGAGAAGGTGAGGCAGAGACAGACTCCTGTATGTGCCCCAACTAGGATCCACCTGGAAAAGCCCAGTAGGGGGCTATTCTCTGCGCATCCGGGGTGTTGCCCCGTGCTCACCAACTGAACTCTTCCTAGCACCTGAGGCGAGGGCATGGAGCCATACTCAGCACCTGGGGCCAACTTGCTCCAATCAAACCATGGCTTCAGGAGAGGAAGAGAAAGAAGAGAGAGAGAGAGAGAGAGAGAGAGAGAGAGAGAAACAAGGGGGGGAGTGAAGAAGCAGATGGGCACTTCTCCTGTGTGCTCTGACCAGGAATTGAACCTGGGACATCCACACGCTGACCAACATTCTACCACTGCACCAAGTGGCCAGAGTTCTATCTTTACTTTTTAAAACACATTTAAAAAAATACAACAGCATGCATTAGCTTATTTATGAATGATTAATCAAATAATACTGTACAAAACCCCAGAAAACAAAGAATAGAAACTTCTAAGTGCATGTAACTGAATATCTGTTGTTTGCTCATTAATCACCTTATGAGTAATAATAGGATCTTTATCCCCCTACTCCTATTCTTATTAGATATTTTTCTTTTTTAAGAAATTATGAGAAATAGTTTTTCCATCAGTCTCCAATAAAGTTCTTTCTGTATTTGATTTTACTGTGATAATCACCCAGGAGGACCTCTTGTTTGCTTTGCTCCCCATTATCTTCTCCATTTCTGGGTAAACTGACATCCCTTGGAAAGATGTTGTTGTCAATAGTCAACCTTTGGAAGAAGAATAAGGATTCTGTTTTCATTATAACTTAATCCCAAACATGGACACAGGCTCTGCTCCTAATTCTCCAAAACACAGAGGAGACAAGGCTGTAGCCTTTAACAAATTGTTCAGTAAGTCTTTTTAAATTTAATTTATTGAGGTGATATTGGTTAATAAAATTATGTAGGTTTTGGGTATACAGTTATATAATATATCATCTGTATATGATATTGTGTGTTTACCACCCAAAGGCTCTTATTCCATCACTATTTATCCCTCTTTATCAATTTCTGCCCCTCACCCTTTTTCCCCCTGGTAATTACTATACTGTTGTCTGTGTCTTTGAGTGTTTTTTTTTCTAATTAATTCCTTCACCTTTAAGGTGAATTTTACCAAACATTCAAAAAAGAACTAACACTTATCTCAAACTATTCCAAAAAATTCAAGAGGAAGGAAGACTCCCAAGCTCATTTTATGAAGACAACATTATCCTAATTTCCAGACCCAGATAAAGACACTACAGAGAACAAAAATTATAGGGCAATATCTCTAATGAACATAGATGCTAAAATCCTCAACAAAATACTAACAGTCCAAATCCGACAATACATTACAAAGATCATTCCCCGTGATCAAGTGGGATTTATTTTGGGGATGGAAGGTTGGTACAATATCTGCAAATCAATGAATGTGATACATCATATTTTAAAAAAGTGAAGGATAAAAATTGCATGATAATATAAATAGATGCATTAAAAGCATTTAGAAGGAGACTTACTACTGCACTTGTAAACAATCATTCCAAATATTTCTCAGAAGGATACATGGACCGAGGTATGTATTATTTCCCACAACACTATTTCATGCAATCATGGAGAGTAGGGTTGCTTTCTTAGAGCATAGAAAAATCATTTTAGGAGAGGAGCTCTGTTTTGCATTTCCTTATGTAGAAATACAACTATGGTAGCTTTTCAAATCAAATAAAGTATGTGCCTCAAATGTGAATTCAAGTCTCCCTTTTGTCAATGCTTGATCTACTGTGAATCTTCGAAAATTAAGTTCTTTATAACTTTCAACATTTTCATTCAAAATAGAAGTATTTGGGGATTAATTTGGTCAGAGGTCAAGAAATTCATACTTTTTTTCCAGAAGGCACCTATGCAATTAAGATGATATTAGCCTTGCGATGAAGGTGGTAGTTCACTGACCTTAACCTTCCTGTATGCATGTCAGTGCTTTCCTTGTTGTAGATGAAATGCAAGCACAAACTTAAAATACTTGACTGTAATAACTTTGCTTTCGATGTCTCTGAATCAGTTCATTCCTGTTTGGTTTTAAGCTTTATTTACATGTTATAAACATTTAATTATTTTTACTTTCTAGGCTGTCTTAAGCAGTAATATTTTAGTTTGGTTCCTTTTTAAACACAGGGCATCAGTTTCAGTTTATTTCTGTTCTGTTTTTCCCCCTGATAGAGTATCCCCTCTTTCTGCAACAGCTCGTAACAAATACTTGCTTTCTCTGAATCCACTGAGCTTTTCATAGTGGTGACATGTAATGCCAATCTGTCTTATTTGCTTCTAATTAATATGCCTCCAGAACCTCTCTGGGTGATATGACTTTTTAAAGAACTCAACTGATAGAAAGAGCCATCACAAATTATTCAGAATTATGTCATTCAATACTGTAACATAAGTGAAACATAAACTGATATCTTCACAAATCACTTAATACCTAGTGTTATATATAAAGGACAGATTTGATTACATTTGAATTTTCTCCTCTTTCTCTTCCAAATGATTTGCAGAGAAACAAAGATGCTTGTAGATTTTCTATTTTTGTAGGATGTTTTATGTTCAAAGAAGTATCTAGCTTTTGCAGCAACCTGTACTTTTATTTTTTTGTATTTTTTTTTCTGAAGTTGGAAATGGGGAGGCAGTCAGACAGACTCCCACATGCGCCCAACCGGGATCCACTCGGCATGCCCACCAGGGGGCAATGCTCTGCCCATCTGGGGCATTGCCTGTTGCAACCAGAGTCATTCTAGTGCCTGAGGCAGAGGCCATAGAGCCATCCTCAGCGCCCGGGCCAACTTTGCTCCAATGGAGCCTTGGCTGCGGGAGGGGAAGAGAGAGACAGAGAGGAAGGAGAGGGGGAGGGGTGGAGAAGCAGATGGGCACTTCTCCTGTGTTCCCTGGCCGGGAATCGAACCTGGGACTCCTGCATGCCAGGCCGACACTCTACCACTGAGCCAACTGGCCAGGGCTTTGCAGCAACCTTTAAAATATCGATATTATGTCCTTTCAATGTGCACCTTAGCCTGTGTTATGGGTTGAATTATGTTCCTCCCCCCAAAATGGGCTCGACAGTTGAAAGGAATCTTTATGTAACTGAGATAGATTCTAGGTAGTTGAGAAGGAGACTCAGTATGATAGGCAATGTTTAAAAAAACAACTAGTTTATAATATTATAATAAATGCAATGGGATAAGACTTTTAAAAATTATATATTTAAGATATGTGGATTATGTAGAGAAGTTATATAAACCTGTTTTTACTTCTATTAGGGAATTTAGCAAATATGAAAAAATTGGTGTGTGTAAAAATTTTAGCTTTGAAGCTTACAAAATGTAAAATGTTTATGGTAATAAAGTCAGTTAATAATTTAAGTGGATGTGAACAACGCTAACATGCTTAGGTTCCAACTACAAAGAACCACTAGGCATTGCCATATTCATGTGTTTCAGAGGGTCCTTGTGAAGTGGTGACTACAGCTGAGGTAGAAGGGCCTTCGAGGAGGCCAAGGAAACCATTTGCTGTAGGATTATAATCTTCCAAAAGACTTGGAGATTGATGGTCTGGAATTATAATCTGGTGGATAGAATTTCTTAGACGTGATAAAATCTGCAAATACACAGATATATTACAGTTCTTTAAACTCTAGCTCTACTTTCAGCATGAATGATAATTGCATCCACATAGATTATCTATACCTGTCTTAAATGTTGAAAAGACTTGTAAACTACCATATTCTTGCTTCTGTTGGAGGGGACTTTGCTCTCCCTTCTACCCTAGATGCGGTAGTTGTGGAAAGAATCTCCTCTGCTAGCATGTGTCTCTTTAAATGGAAAAGATAAGGCTAATATAATGGCAAAACTGAGCAGAACTTGAAATCCTTTGAACCAAAGCTTTTCTGGTAGGTGTTCCTATTTAGCCTCAAAAATGACACATGTCCTCTCAGTCTTTCCTTCTCTTTCTTTCTTTCTTGTTTTCCCTCCCCTATGCCACCCTCTTTCTCCTTCCCACTTTCATTTCTATCTGCTTCAAGGACTGGTAAAAAGGGAAACGGACTCTCTTCTGCTCTCTCTTTCTACATGGTAAGCATAATTAGGTCATAAGGTTACCATTCTCCTACCTTCCATTCTGCTCATGCCTCACTTTGAAAGTAAAACCGGATGGGTAAGTCAGAATCTGCTTTGCAGACTTAAACTGTCCCAACAGGTGAATGGCAAAGTCTGTTTGGTGCAGGTAGTTCCAGGCCTTCGCTTTGGTTACAGGTAGCAGCAGTATGATTCTTTTTAGCTTTGTCACAAAGCAGGGCATTTGGTGGGCATGGCACTCTTAGTAATGAGCTGAGATTTTGATACCCATTGGCCTTGCTTCTATCAGCCACAATCCTGGGGGAAGAAGAGAATGATAGGCATCCTGAACCTAGCAATGACTTTTGTTGTCTAGAAAGTCTCTCCTATGGCCTTCTGCTGAACATATTCCATCATAGGAAGCTCAAACTTGAGCATACTAAATGTGGCATACTGACCTCTCAGTGGGACCACTTTTCTCCAGTTGTGCCTGTTTTGCAAACATTGTGAGGCCCAGAACTTTTGTGCCTATCTTACCACTTATTTTTCAGTATCAAACAGTTTCAATTCCCATCTTATTCAAACTAAGTCCTGAATCCCTTTCATTCCAACATTCTTAATTTTGATTCTTCCATGTCCTTCTGCTCATAAATGTTCCTCGTTAGATTAATACAACCATCTACCTTTATACTTTCATATGACCTACTGAGAGCTACTAGCATTAATCAGTACCTTGTCTCAATTTGTATTTCTAAATTTTGCTTCACTCACTTTTTAAAAAAAAACTATTCATATTAGGTTATACTCTATCATACATGTAATATACATTTACAGTCTAAATCTATAGAAGGCACAGTCTGAGTTTTTCCAAAATGTTTCTAAATCTCTTTTTGCTGAAGATGCTTTTCTTTGAAGGTTCCAGTAATTAGGGTGTGCCATTTCTAATATCATGTATGTTGTAGCCCCAGTCCTTCATAATCTCTCTGTGCGGGTAATATAATCTGAACTCTTATCACTAAATTTGATAGCCCCATTCTCTCATTAAAACAGCTCTTGCAGCCCTGGCCGGTTGGCTCAGTGGTAGAGCGTCGGCCTGGCATGCAGGAGTCCCGGGTTTGATTCCCGGCCAGGGCACACAGGAGAAGCGCCCATCTGCTTCTCCACCCCTCCCCCTCTCCTTCCTCTCTGTCTCTCTCTTCCCCTCCCGCAGCCAAGGCTCCATTGGAGCAAAGTTGTCCTAGGCGCTGAAGATGGCTCTATGGCCTCTGCCTCAGGTGCTAGAATGGCCCTGGTTGCAACAGAGCAACACCCCAGTTGGGCAGAGCATCGCCCTCTGGTGGGCATGCCGGGTGAATCCTGGTCGGGCACATGCGGGAGTCTGTCTGACTGCCTCCCCGTTTCCAACTTCAGAAAAATACAAAAAAACAAAACAAAAAACAAAACAAAACAAAACAGCTCTTATAGAATAAGATGTGGCATTATTGCTATGCCTTTATTTGTGTTTTCTGAAATTTTCCCTTTTTCTCGCCTGAGAGACAAGTTTTAAATTATGTTTGTCATATTTTGTCCAGCATCGATTTGTTTTCTGTTTAGTCCACCTTGTTTCCAGCTTTCAATTTATTTGCACTAAAATCCTATGTTGTAATATCTCACCTCCTATCCTAGAGTAGAAAAAGTCAAGACCAAGAGGTAGAGGGACATTCTTAGCACCACATAGCTATAAAGTGGCAGAGTCAGGATTTGAACTCCAAAAATTAATGTACTTAGCCACATACCATAGTATGAGATTTCAATTCTCCAATCTGCCTTTAGAACTCTTCATACTCTTCTATTAAAAATAGAGCTAAAATATATGGTAAATATTCACTTATTAAAATTTGCTTTCTAAATTCTTGAATAATCTTGAGATGATTTTTAAGGAATCATATCAAGGACATTAAAAGTTTGGGGTGAATATTCATTTTGTATTATATATAGAGGCATAAGCTGTCTGTAAAGTACATATTTGATATTTTTCCAGGTTTAAAGTTTTAATATTTTAGAGCTGAGAAGTAAAACATATTGTCTTCAATTTATAACTCAGAGAGAAAATCTTGGATATTTACAGTACAGAGGATGAACTTAAAGAGAAGAAAGAAACACAATTTTGAAAAGTCTCCCAAAATGCCATGCTGCACTTAGGAAAACATCTTGCACTTGAGGAAATCTTTCCCTGCTGTGTGTTTGGCCTTTGCTTCTGCCAGGCACCCTAGCAGTATCACTGGCCTGGGACCAATTTATACGGCTGTGGCTCTCTATATCCTGTCCTTTAAAAAATATGGGAAAGGAAGGCATGTAGCAGTAAGAGAAGTTAAAATCCTAAGCATATATTAATATATGTAATGGTTAATGATATTGGACTCCACTTCCCCTAAAATTGGCCCCCAAAATTTGTGGCCAGCACTTTTTCCTGGCTAATTAGTACTGATGCTCTCAAATCAAATGGATTTTTAGCACATCAACTGACACTGAATATGTTGCCCTGCATTGCTCATGACTATTTCCATAGTGAGCCTTCCATGTGAGAAATCAAACAATAAAATGACAAATGTGATAAGAAGTGAAACCTTTTTTGGGGGTGGGAAGCCATAACTTACATAACACACTCTGTGTATATTCTTTAATATGTGGAGGGTGTTAAAGAATTTGAAAATATAGAAGACATGAATAATCTCCTAAGAATAAAAATTAGCAAAATTGATCAGTGAAATGGGAATCATGAATAGGCTATTAACTAGATAAAATGAATATAAAATAGGTGACAAAATTGACACTTTCAAAGTGGCTTGCCTGATGGAGAATACTCATCAGAAGGAAAAAATACAAAAGAAAATTGACTTTGAAATTTAAATTTAGTTTAAAAATTATAAACTACAGAAAAGTTAAAAAATAATGCAGTAAATACGAGGCTATCACACACCTAGATGTATCAAAACTTAACATCTTTCCAAGACTGTTACATCCCCATAATCAGACACACAATTCCCTTTTGTCAAATCATTTGAAAGTAGGTTCCTGCCATCATTATACCTCACCCCTGAAAACTTCAGCATGCATCTGCCGAGAACCGGTACATCCTCTGACAAACACGATGCCTCCATCACACCGAAGAGTATCATCATTACTTATTGAACAACATACAGTACGATGTCCACACTAAAATACTTTCTCCCAAATATTTTATATAGTTTAGGTTTTTCCCATTCAACTGAGGATCCAGTTGGAGCTCACACATGGTAATTGAATGTTATGTCTCTTTAGTTTCCCCCAGAACAGCCCTTTTACCCCACTGCTATGTCACTTTGTTCTTCTTGACTTTGAATCCTCTAACAAGTTCAATCCAGGTGCCCTGCAGGGTACATTGCATTCTAGACTTTTTTTTATTTCTTCAGAATTTAGTGTAAAGAAATCCAGCAAGGACACATTTGGAATCATTTGTTTGTTTATAGTCTATGCTTTTATTCTTTTTGTTTTAATTGTGTATTTAAGATATGTAAAAGAGTTTTATGCTTCAAAATCAAAACTATAGACAGGAACATATTCGGGGAATCTTGTCCCCATGTCCATCCCACCCATTCCAATCCCACCCGTTTCCTGAAGGAAACTATTGTCAGCCTCCATTTAGTTGATCTTTCTTGTGTGTTATTTTTTATCTTTTGTTTTTTTTATTTTTATTTTTTTAATTTTTTATTCATTTTAGAAAGGAGAGAGAGAGAGAGAGTGAGAAAGAGAGAGAAGGGGGGAGGAGCAGGAAGCATCAACTCCCATATGTGCCTTGACCAGGCAAGCCCACGGTTTCGAACTGGCAACTTCAGCATTTCCAGGTCGATGCTTTATCCACTGTGCCACCACAGGTCAGGCCTCTTGTGTGTTTTTTTAAATAAGAAAAATACATTTATGTTTTAATTTTTCTCACAAAGGTACTATAGTGCATATGTTCTTTCCACCTTACTTTTTAAAAAATAAATTATTTTCGGGAAAAAATATTAGACTTATAGAACAGTTGCAAAAATAGTAGCTTTTCCATTAAGGTTAAAACTTTACATTACTATTACACATTTGTCAAAACCAGGAAGTCAACATTGGTGTATTATTAACTTAATTGTAGACTTTCTTAGAATTTTAGTAGCTTTCCAAGAATGTCCTTTTTCTGATCCTGGATCTCATGATAGATCCCACATTGCATTTAGTCACTTCATCTTCTCAGTCTCCTCTGATCCATGATGGTTTCTTAGTATTTTTTCTCTTTTCATGACTATGGCCTTTTCAAGGTGTACTGGTTATGTATTTTGTGGAATATCCCTTAAGCGGGTTTGTCTAATTTTTTTTTTATCATTAGACTGAGGTCATAGGTTTTAAAGAAAAACATCACAAGACGAGGTGCCCTTTTCAGTGCATTGTGCTGGGGGACATTCCACCAATTTCACTTACCACAAGTGATAGGAGACTTGATCATTTGACTAAGGTAGTGTTTTCCAGGTTTCCCCATTATAAGTTACTCTTTTTTCTTTCCATATCTGTCTTTTGAAAGCAAGTCACTATGTCTACCTCACACTCATAGGAGAGTGATGAATTAAGTCCACTTTCTGGAGGGGGTGTGGCACCCTGCATTTTCACTTGTTTTTAATTTATTTATTTTAGAGAGAGAGAAAGAGAGAGAAAGAGAGGAATGGAAAGAGAAAGACAGAGACAATGAGAGAGATCAATTGTCATTCCACTTATTTATATATTCATTGGTTGATTCTTGTATGTGTCCTGACCAAGGATAGAACCCACAACCTGAGCATTCTCCAATGACACTCTAGCCTAATGAGCTACCCAGCCATGGTAACTTTTTGCTTTTTAATATATCTTGGAAATTACTCTATGCATCATATCCTTTTTATTCTCTTTCTTTTATGATTGTATATTAGAATAGTTGATAGATATACTATATTTTTTTCAAACAGTGCCCATGGATGAGCATTTTAGATTGTTTCCACTATTATTAAGTAATATTAATTATAAATATTAAATCATAATAGGTGCCTTTTATCAACTTGAAGATCTCTTGGCTTCTTAGTGTGTTGAAGATTCTTAACAGAAAACATGTTGAACGCTATCAAATACTTTTCCTATATTTGTTGAGATGTCATTTATTTTCTCCTCTTTTTTGTTTTGTTAATAAGGTGAATTACATTGATTTTCCAATAATGAAACAGTCTTGCTTTCCTGGGATAAACTGTACTTGAGTATTATTATTAATATTTTTTATGAATTATTGAATTTAATTTGTTAAATATGCAAACATTTTTGCTCATGTTTATGAAAGCTATTAGCCTGCAGTTTCTGTTCTTGTTAATCAACAATTCTTCATGAGTTTCTTATACTTTTCTAGATCTGACCAGGTAATGTTGAATGTTCTCTCTTAATTATGACGTTAATAAACTGGCAGAAGCACAATCACCTTTCCTTCTTGCCTGGTGAATAATTTCAGTTCTTGCGTCTCTTAACTTTTAATAATGCCTTGATTCCCACGACTCTCCCACCAAAGATGAAAGATTTTTTTGTGTGCAAATCAGTTTGTTTGCATGTGCGCTGAAGAAATCACAATATGACCAAGGCAAGGTAATTGTTAATTCTTCCACTATGATGCCTTTATTGATCTGTTACTAGGATTATCTGGAAAAATATCCTTATTTTTTATTTATTTATTTTTTTGTATTTTTCTGAAGCTGGAAACGGGGAGAGACAGTCAGACAGACTCCCGCATGCGCCCGACTGGGATCCACCCGGCACGCCCACCAGGGGCGACGCTCTGCCCACCAGGGGGCAATGCCTCAACCAGAGCCACTCTAGCGCCTCAGGCCAAGGAGCCATCCAGAATGCCCAGGCCATCTTTGCTCCAATGGAGCCTTGGCTGCGGGAGGGGAAGAGAGAGACAGAGAGGAAGGAGGGGGCGGTGGGGAAGCAAATGGGCACTTCTCCTGTGTGCCCTGGCCAGGAATCGAACCTGGGTCCCCCGCACGCCAGGCCGACGCTCTACCGCTGAGCCAACTGGCCAGGGCATCCTTATTTTTTATAGTCTGACTTCTAAGCATTTATTGAGGGACTCTTTTTTCCCACCATTTAGTCTTTTCTTAGGCAGTACAAAGCACCTGTCAGGAAGCTGAATTGATATGTGCCTTGTATATTGAATCTATTGATTAGATTTGTGAATGTCTCTCTATTGGTTCTGAATGATAGTAGAGATAACACATTCAGAAGTTTTCCAACTGATATCTTGGGCTTTTCATTTATTTGTCTGTTTTCTAGTTTTATTGAGATATACCAGAAGATTTAAATTGCCTTTGTAGTTATAAGAATCAAACAATGATCTTTAGTTCTGTTTAGTTAACAAGAGCCAGTGAGACTTGTACTTTACTTGAAAATGTGAGTTCAGGGCGAAAAATCTAAACTTAGGTTATAGAAGATAATTGGGAAAAAACCATTTAACCACTGTTGTTATTATGCACATGAGCATTCCTTGCCATTGTCTGTCTTCTTAATTTTAATATACTTATGGTTCATTTTAAATTAAATAATAAAGATACATATAATAAAAAAGCATGTAAGAGAAATAAAATTTA
Source organism: Saccopteryx bilineata (assembly GCF_036850765.1). NCBI lineage: Eukaryota > Metazoa > Chordata > Mammalia > Chiroptera > Emballonuridae > Saccopteryx > Saccopteryx bilineata. The sequence continues at coordinate 81,642,939 of NC_089494.1, forward strand.
GACAACTTACTAAAAAGAAAAAATAGGAATGATGATAGTCTACAATAATATTCATGAATAAAATGTGAATATTTTTTCCAATTAATGTATATTATTATTTGATTCAGAGGTCCAAACTGGGCTAATTCATCAAGAAGTGTATTTATTTTGAGATGCAGTGTGTTTTAAAAATGTTTTAATTGGTGCCAGAATTTAAAGTCATGAAAGTTTTTTTCCCCCATAAACACCTAGAATATTAATTTCTCCTGGAATATCAAAAGATTTGGCTGGTCTGGGCTTTATACTCTTTTCAAAAAAATAAAGAGAGAGAGAGAGAGAGAGAGAGAGAGAGAGAGAGAAAGAACTGTTCTTGAGTCATGGTTGCTTCTTTTATTTGGGTAAGTCATGAATTTAGTTCATTGTGGGATTAAATTCATGACCTGATTAGGCATTTGAGTTCACAATCCCTGATATAACTTATAACAGATTTCTTTATTAGGACTTTTATGAACATAATAAAGCAAATTGGTTTTATATCAACAATGATACTTGATGAGTCTCTGAAAAGAAGGACTATCTTCCTTTAGCGAGATTTAGAATGTACAGATCTCTCTATGAAGGACAAGATAAAAGTATGGGGCTCAAAGATGCAGTGCACCTGTCCCTACCGGGAAGTGGACCCTCTCCAGGAGCAGGCGGCTGTTTGGGGGGGGTATGGGGCCTTGCACTGCTGTGTCCATGCATCTGCCTGTCAGGCTGCTGCTTGCTCTGATGTCACTTTCCTGAACCTTCCTCAGCAGCTGCAGTAAATATCCGTCTTTATCAAGGTGGTGGTCTTGAGGGCAGAATTCTCCTTTATTTTACTGCATAGAATAAACCAGTTATTTTGACCAGACTGTGGCTTCCATCAACAGTATGTTTCCTTTCCTAACATGCAAATGATGGCTTTGTTTGTTCAATTAGGCAAGAGCTTTTGAACTTAGATGATTGTGTAACTCGAGATTACTTTTTTATCTTGCTCAAGATGTGCCTGCAAACTTGTAGAATAATAATTAGGGGAAATCCTCACTCAAGGTGACATTTTCTAGAAAAAAGACAAATGACCCACTATTAGAACGTGTACAACTAAATGTGGAAATGATATTTATTTATTTATTTATTTATTTATTTATTTATATTTTTCTGAAATTGGAAATGGGGAGAGACAGTCAGACTCCCGCATGCACCAGACCGGGATCTACCTGGCACGCCCACCAGGGGCGACGCTCTGCCTCTCCGGGGCATTGCTCTGCCACGACCAGAGCCACTCTAGCGCCTGAGGCAGAGGCTAAGGAGCCATCTCCAGCGCCCAGGCCATCTTTGCTCCAATGGAGCCTTGGCTGCGGGAGGGGAAGAGAGAGACAGAGAGGAAGGAGGGGGGTGGTGGAGAAGCAAATGGACGCTTCTCCTATGTGCCCTGGCCAGGAATCGATCCTGGGTCACCCATACGCCAGGCCGACGTTCTAGGAAATTATTTTTTTAGAAAAAAACATGTTCAATAGAGTTCATCTGTTTTTTATTTTATGCATTTCTAATTGCTTATGTCTAAAATATTATTAATTTCTGTTAAAGATCATAATTGATAAAAAGATATTAAATGGAACCAAAAGGTAGGAAGGAAATATGAAAATGAATGGCAGACCAACACATACATTTATTAACCCAATTTCTAGACTCCAACTAAATTGCTAAAGTTTGATCCATTACTCCCTGAATATACTGACCACAAACAACTAAGCTGATAATAATACGGGCTAGCTCCCCTTACCATTTTATAACATTTGGTTGGATTAAATAATGACCTTTCTTATAATAATTAAATACATAATAATGGAACAGAATATAAACAATTATTCTATTATCTATTTTTGAAATACATCAATGCCAACAATCTCATAATTGTTGATATATTACATGCCAAATGGATATTTTATCAGTTAATGGACACCACAGGAAATCCATCAGAATATACCTGCTAATAAACTTGTCTAAATTTCTTTAATACATTGCATATAAATACTAAAACCTCACATGTACTAATTATTTTAATAGCATGAATATTTTATCTGATTTACTTGTGATGAAGTGGTAGATTTTTATTCACTTAGATAAACAATGAAACTAATTGGAATTTCAGTAAAAGGCTGGTGTGTAATGGAAGCATAAATGAAAAGTGCCAGTTTATAGGGACCAAAAGAAACTGCCCCTGAAAAACAGGTAATTCTTGCAATAGATTTGAATCCTAGGAAGCAGGCCTTCTCCGTAGGACAATTGTGGCCATTAAGGCCATTTAGATTAATCTCCTTATAAACCTACTGAAAAAAAAAATCCCTGTGTGATGAAATTTATTTTTTATTATTTGCTTTTGAGAACCAGGACTCAATTTCCAGGACAGACAGTTAATGTTGCTTAATAAGAATTATGTTCAATGGCATTTGTAGATTTTCACCTCCTCATCTACCATTTAAATGAGAAAAACAAAAATAAAACACAAAAACAGAGTTGTCCAATGACTTTGGACCTCTTTATAAAACACATTGAATGATACACTGGGAATAAAAATATTTGTTGCATCCACAAAAACACTTGTTCGTACCTAATTTGAGCATTGTGATTTCAAATCGGACATTAGTTTTTCTCTGTAAGCTAAAGTTTTTTTGCAATTCAAAATTTTAGGTTTTCATCTTATTGTAAAATATTCAACATTTAGTTAAACATTATGAAGTAGAATGTCTTCTTGAGCATCATCTTTGTGAAAATATAATAATTTATATAATGTAATAAATACACTAATACACTAAAAGTTATGATTGCATCAGAATTTGTCTACAATTTTGAAATAGAACATATTAAAATACTCATTTTAATCATAAAACTTGTGCAAAACTTATTTAAATTCTATTCAGGCAAAAATTTGCATTTGTAGTTCTTGTGTTTGTGTACTTGTTGAGGACAATCTCATTTGATGCTCCAACAGTAGTCTGATCATTAGTAACAGCTCCAAGATTTTCAGGAAACTTATCAAGATGACTGTTCAGGAAGTGAATATTAACACCCATGTTACATCCAATGTCGTGGAAGGCAACAGCATCCTTTGAACCAGAAGTTCATAGTTTTCTGCTTTTTTGTTGCCAAGGAAGTTTTTTGTAACTGCCATGAAAGACTGCCATGCTGCTTTCTCCTCCTTATTCATCTTCCTGGGAAATTCTTTATCACATATGAGGGTTAGAATTTGAGGTCCATCGAATACACCTGCTTTTATCTTCTCGAAAGACAAGGCAGGGAAAGCAGAAATAATATGTTGAAAGCATTCACTTTCTCTATTCAAAGCCTGAACAAACTGCTTCATTAAGCCAAGTTTGATGTGAAGTGGGGGAAAAGTGATCCTGTCCTGATTAACTACAGGTTCATTCACAATATTTTGCATCTCTACTTCCAGAGCTTCACATTTCGGTCACTCCTTCTGTGTCCAGTGTTTCTCCCGAGCTTGGGTGTGCCACAAACACAGAAAGCAAGGATACTTTGTGAAACCTCTTTGTTGTCCTAGCAGGAAATTTACCATTTTAAGATCCACACAAATGATCTAGTTATGCTCCTCATACTTCAGAAAGTTGAGGACAATTTTTATGTCATTCTTACTAAGTCATTCAAAATTTGGGTTGGCTAACCTGCTGAGGGGTTAATGACTGCTTGGCATCAGAAGAAGACCCTTCAGATTCTACAACCATTTCCACATTCATCTTATCAAAATACTCTTGATCACCATGTTCACTTTCTTCGTCCTTAGAAGAAATAAAACCATTGAAAACCGGAACCAAGAATGTCTCAGAGTGTGGGATAGATCGTATTGCTGAAGGAATATTAGGATATGCGATCATATGCTATTTTTTCTTGCCGATGCCCTTTGTATGGATCAGACAGAAATAATAGTCACTGTGGTGGTCTTTAGATTCAAGCCAAACCATGGGAATACCAAAAGACATTCCTTTGCGTTTTCCTTTTGTCCACGAAGCATTTCCTCACAACTATGACACACATATGCGGAGCCCAATTCCTGTCTTGATTGCCAAGGGGAACTTGAAAATAGGCAATATATGCACATGTCACAAATGATGAAATATTGCGCCTTTGACGTTGAAATATGTAACAGCCAATATATAACAGAAGGAATCAGGACTATTCTTACATTTATGCCTATGAAGAAGAAGCCATGATTCAATCTTAAAATAAGAGGGTGTTTTTATCATATGATTTTTTACATTTAAAAACAACTACAATTATTTAAAAGTGATGTTTGTAAAACATTAATTGCCTTCTGGTTATGTTCAATCCAAGAGTCAATGCCCTTTAATCCAATTTAAAAACCAATGCATGCCATTAACTCTAACAAAAAGAAATTAAAATTGCATAAAAACTAGAGCATGCACCAAAAAAACAGATTTCAGATTCAGAATGAGTGATGCAGAAATATATAGAAACAGTTCTAAAACCTCATGCAACAGAACATGAAAAAAAAAATTGTTCCCCAGTGATTAAAGCTCCATGTCCATCTACTATTGTCAACTGGACTTCCCATAGGAGAATGGATTTTTACCATTCATCAAACCCTCAGAGTTTACCTAGGAGGCTCCTGATGGACTGAGTATAACGTTTGTTCAATTACTCCTTTCTCACAGCTGATGATTAAGAGTTTGGAGGAAACTCTAGTGCTGAAGATATTTTTATTTGCATACATTTTATATGAGAAATCATACTATGTGTTTTATTGATCGACAAGATATATCTGAAGTGAAATGAAGATAAAATTTAGAATGCTGAGACATGATCATTTTTCTCCCCATGGGCCTTTTAATTTATACTTTAATGTTTGTCATGCTAATTAATGTATATGTGATAATATGTGATACATTAAACATACATGTGATATAATTGCTCTTAGTTGTTTGTATTTCTCAAATGTAGATGTATAAAGATACTACCAATAGTTCTGTTTCAACTATTTTTATTTTTACTTTAATTTTGAATATAGTGACACACTACTTATCTACTGTCAAAGTAATTCTGATAAAAAATACACATTTAGAAAGCTCTCTGTCAGCCTGAATTTCTTTTTTACTATATTTTTTCTGTCTTCTGGGATGATTTCCATGACATGTGTCTTTTTTTTTCTTCAAATGTGTACAATACCTATTTTTAATGTTTACCACATATGCTACCATTCAGATAAAAGTATTATTTTCAAATTGTTTATTCACAGATTTTGTTTGAAATCCTGAAGAACAGAATGATATTAACCTCTTCTTAGTCCCTACAATTCTGACCCAATATACATTTGATCATTGGCCCTACTTTACTGTCATAGTTATTTATTAAAATATCTACATCTCATTCTAAAGGTAACCTTAATCTTTTTCCATTTTAACATTTTTGCTAGATGTGGAATATTTCTCACTCTATATAATCACAAGGACAGTGAGCAGCTTTGTTGAAAAAATAATGTCATTTTAGTCCATTTTCCACATTTTTGTCTTGTAAGAACTGTTGTAGTTTCATATGTATATACATTTGAAGTATACAAATTTATTCTCAAAACAATGTTCTTCCTAAAAATCTTTCTCAAAAAGAGTCGTTCTTTTTTCAATTTCTGGTCTTTTAGTGGCTCTATTTTATTTAAGGGCAAGGTTTGTAATTCTATTCCTATAGTTAACTTTTATTGAAATCTCTGCTTGCTTCTCCAAGATCACAAGACACAGTTTTCCATCAGAATTTCTAGTTAATCATTGCTTTAATGCTTAGCAAGTTTTAGCTCACTAACTCAGTATGTGTACAATAGAAAATAACACTTTCCTTTATTTTCTTAAAAATCCTCCCTTCCTGCAAAATTAAAGCTTTAACCTTAATACTAATTAAGATTTTCCCTAAAGCATTAAATGAAGGTCACTCACCCCTAGAACCAAGAATAAAGGAAACTTATTAGAGCCACAGTCATTGGTTCACACTGGTAACTTTAGAGATGTCACGGTCAGTCTAGAGCTTCTTTAAATTTTGTCACCCTTGGGACATAGGGACCCTGTGAGCCTAGGACTCTAATGTCTAGGATCTGATTGCAGTTGTTAAACACATACTCATGTGGTCACTGCTATTACAGGGGTAAAAAGCATGACCTCTTCCCTATCTCCCCAACTGCAATAGCCTGTTCTCTCTAATCTCCCACTCTTGAGCACCTGCCTTCATCCTTTCATGTCTTTCACGCATCTACACAGATCAAAATTCCCAAGGCGGGAACACACAAAACTGTCTATCTGTGATGTGCAAAAAATCTTCAAGAAGAAAGATGCATAATATCTTTGCCAGAAACTCCCTATTATTTGTCCCTTGACATTTAACGTAATTTTGATTATAGGGATATAACTAATGAGCTTAAGAAAGCAAGCTGCATTTTTTTTGAAGAACATAGAATTCAAGAAGATGTGGGAAAAATAAAAAAACCTACTCAAAATGTCCCACTGGTTTGAAAGAAACAGGAACAGCTAACATTCTTCCAAACCCGGGGACAACAGATTTATGGTGCAATCACACTGTATTGCAGTGAGACCCAGATATGGCACACATCCCCACCTCAAACAGAAGCTCCTCATCCGAGTTTAAACTTATGTGCTTTCTGAAATTTGAACCCTGTGAAACACAATTGTCTCAACTTTGCCTACTTTTCACAGGCAAAGTGTCACTGAAGTTGAGAAAGTGTCACTAAAGACCCATAAAAAATGTCATTATAAGCAGATTTTTGCAATATAATCTATGACTAGGTAAAAGAATTTCAGTTCTAAAGTTGTATATAGGCACAAAATAAAAGATGAATATAATTTATTGATTATCCCCCTCTCTTTTTTTATTTTCTTCTTTCCCTTATTCAAAATTTAGTTAGTGGTAGATACCACTCTGTGTACCTTGATTACTTTCTGAATAGTAAAAAGTTACAGCATATTGAACCACTTAAGCTGGATGAAGAGCAATGAGAATAAAGAAATAATGGACCACACTGAGAGTTCAGCAGAGGAACATATAAGAAAATTGCAGAGAAAAAATGGGGGAAATGGAGATAATTCAAAACCATGGAGTGATGCAGTATAAGAAAGAGCACATTCTTTGTAAAAGGGAGCCTTGGACCTGAGAAATGAGTGTGCTGTTAGGTGGCCCCTGATTTTTCCTGGAAGCCCTTCCCAGGGCTGTGTTGGCTGCTGCTTGATTTGTGAGGCAGAGTGCAACAATCAGCATTTTTATAAAGGACCCTGATTAAATTTTGTATTCTCTCATTACCTTCGTGGAGTTCCTACTCTCATTTCTATTTTCTTCATAATGTGATATAATTTATTTATTTCTAGATTAAGTGTGTACCTTAGACTTGTGACATTATTGAGCTAAAATCAGAGAATCAGCAAACTTTGGTATTAATGATATCTTAAATTATAAATGTCAACGCATATATAGCATTTATAATATTTTAAGCACTGTATATAAAAATGCATCTAATTCTTTCAGTGACCCTAAGAGTTACATATATATTGTCAAAATCCCCATTTTACAGATGAAGTAAACACACAAACATAAAGCACCAGCTAAGCAACAGAGTATTTGAAACTAGGCAGTCTAGCCCCAAGTTCCATATGCTCTTCTCTGCTCCACTTACGTACTTTGGAAATGGAAACTGAAGAGCAGCTCCTTTGATAGCCCTGAACAAGTCTTATTTTATCAAAAATGTAGCCAGTGCTATAGATCCCTATTTACCTTTAGTGCTTCTTTATAATATTTCTGGGGTGAGTAATGGCTCATAGGTTGCTGGCTCATTTCATTTGCTCAGGACTTTGTTTCTGTCTTTATTTTGTCCATTCCCTACAGTTTTATGCTCAGTCTTTCTGTCAGTTCCCTTTAGCTGCTGTAACCAATTACCACAATAATTGGCTTATCAAAATATGTTTGTTTGTTTGTTTGTTTGTTTCAGTTGTAGAGGCCAGAAGTTCCAAATCAAATAGTCAGGCAGGGATGGTTCTTTCTGGAGGCTCAGAGGGAGAATCTATTCCATGCTTCTCTCTTTTCTTTCGGTGACAGGTAGGCAATCTTTGGCATTCCCCGTTTTGCAGCTGCATAATTTCAATCTCTGTCTTCACAGTGCTTCCTTCTTTGCATGTCTTTGTCTCTCTCAAATCTTCTTCTTTCTCTTATAAGGACACAAGTCCTTGGATTTAGAGCCCAAGGATAAATCAAGGATGATTTCTTTTTGATATCCTTAATTTAATCACATCTGAAAAGACCATTATTTATTTACAAATAAGGTCACATGCACAGGTATCAGGCTAGGTTGGTCATATATTTTTTAAAGGCTATTTATTCCAACTGACTGCATCTTCTCACCATTTACTCTACTATTCACTTCTACTTTTCATTTTTTATTATGAAGTGGATTAACTGTTTGTTAAAAAGTGAATGAGCTACTAATACACCCATAAACATTCTTACATTGTGCATATTCCTTAGTCAGTTTATGGACATATATACCATGGTCCCACAGTAACTTGAAGTCTACTAAAATAGCTTTGTTAGCTTCTAGAGGTGGTTGTCTCCATGAAGATGCTCCCTATCACTGATAACCTGGGTAAGAACACATAACAGACATGACACCAACTCTAATAATATTGGTGTCCCTGATAGATTATTATAATAGTAAACAAAGTTTGATTTTTCCTCAGTTTTCTTATCATTGGGGTTTGACTTAACCTCTATTTAACTCAACTTATTGAGGTAAGACTCTAAGGACAGTTACACTGTGATATTTATATTTTATCTGAAACATATAAGAAGCATAATTTCATAATTCATTTTTTTGATAAAATACCATCATCATAAACATAATTTTGATGCTTCAGTATGTAGAATTAATACTACTACTAAATTAGAAATGTAACTCATTAGTCCCTCCAAGGGTTTGGCTTCCTGTTCTTATGCCTTCAAGTCACTCATTATCATTTTAGCAAAAAATGGTTTTCCTTAAACCAGATATTGTTACTTATTTTTTTAGATAATTTCTGATATCTAGTGTAGTATTTAAAACTTTCTTTTTAGTAGAGTGTATAACTAAAAATATTTTTTGAGTGACATTGTTTTAGATTTTTGAAAAATTTAAATTTCTTTTATTAAGGTGACATGGGCCAAAAGGATCATACAGGTTTCAAGTGCCCATCTTCATGATACATGATCTGTACATTGCACTACGTGTTTACCAAAGTCAAACCATCTTCTGTAACCATATATTTGGCTCCCTTAACCCTCCAACTCCCCACCCCTTTTCCTCTGATAACCACCATATTGTTGTCTGTATCTATGAGTTTCAGTTTTATATCTTACATATGAGTGAAATGATATAGTTCTTAAGTTTTTTCTAAATTATTTTGCATAGTGTAATGTTCTCAAGGTTTATGCATGTTGCTACAAGTGGCAGTATTTCATATTTTCTTTTGGCTGAGTAGTATTCCATGGTATATATGTACCACACCTTCTTTATCCAATCCTTTATCAAAGGATTCTTTGGTTGTTTCCATGTCTTGGCCATCACAAATAAGACTGTGATAAAAATGGGATTGCATATGTCTTTGCAAACATATGTTTTTGAGTTTTTCAGGTAGATACCCAGAAGATGAACTGCTGCTTCATATGGTAACTCTATTCTTAATTTTTTGAGAAACCACCCTATTGTTTTTCATAGCACCTGTACCAGTCTACAATTCCACCAGCAGTGAATGAGCGTTCCGTTCCCTTTTCTCCAAAACCTCTCTAAATCTTCTTCTTATTGTCTTGTTAATGATAATCATTCTAACAGGTGTGGAGGTGGTATCTCATTGTAATTTTGATTTGCATTGCCCTAATAGCTTGTGAAGTTGAACATCTTTTCATATATCTGTTGACTGTTTATATGTCTTCTTCGGAGAGGTATCTGTTCTGCCTATTTTTAATTAGATTGTTTGTTTATTTGGTGTTGAGTTTTTTTAGTCCTTTATATATTTTATATATTAACCCCTTGTTAAAGTTGTTGTTTGCAAATATCATCTCTCATCTGGTCGATTACCATTTTGTTTTGTTGTCAGTTTCTTTTGCTGTGCAGAAGCTTTTTAATTTAATATCATCTCACTAATTTATTTTGCCTTTACTTCTCTTGCCTTGGGGGTCAAATTCATAACTGTTCTCTATGATCAAGGTCCACAAGTTTAGTGCTTATGTTTTATTCTGTGTAATTTATTGTTTCAGATCTTTTTGGACTACACCTTTGCCTGTATATGGCATTTCACCAGGACAGAGAACAAGTGCTCCATCCTACATGAATCCGTGCCAATAGTAAGTGATGTAGGATGATTTAGAAAAATTTTGTCAATAATATAAGCCTGACTGCTGAATAAACATAACATCCCCTGGCTCTTTAAGAGGTTCTATGGAACTAGAAACATGGGATAATGTATATATTTTATTCTGTTAAGGTTATTAAAAAACTTTGTTTTTGCCTGACCTGTGGTGGTGCAGTGGACAAAGTGTTGACCTAAAACCCTGAGGTCACTGGTTCAAAACCCTGGGCTTGCCTGAGCAAGGCTCATATAGGAGTTGATGCTTCCTGCTCCTGCCCCCTTCTCTCTCTCTCTCTCTCTCTCTTCCTCTGTCTTTCTCTTCTGTCTATAAAAATGAGTAAATTTAAAAAAAATAAAAAAGAAATTTTGTTTTAATAATAAATATAGAGAATTGTTTTAGTTCTTCCTACTGGATAACATATATGTTTATATTTATTTTGAAACAGTTAGAAAAAATAGAAATGTGAATGTCTGAAATGCACCCAGTCCATTATTCATTGTAATACCTGAATAAGATGGAATAAACATAAATTTTCTTCCTTCATTTTTTTTTGCTTCTTTTTCCCCCTTCCCCAGTCTACCTCTATCTTTGTCTCTTTCTCCTCTATCTTTTCTCTTTTTGGGTTTTCATGCTACAGGGTTAAATGAAGCAATATGTATAAAATAACTAGTATAATAATGATCATTAAAGGAATAAATCTTGGTTATTATTAGTTCTGAGAAGAGAAGTTATAGAACTAGAAATGAATTAGAATGAGTAGTAGGTCAGATTGCTCTCAGATTGGTTAACAGTTCCCTCAGTATATCAGAGTTGCTGTCACCTGGTCTTTGATATAAAGGTAGCAGAATGGTTTAGGAAAAATAGCATTGGATTAGAAACCAGTAGATACATTATTGTCTTAGTTCTTTCACTTACTAGAAATTTAACCTTGGAAAAATTAATTTATTTAAAGCTCCGTTTTCTCATCTAAAAAATAAAGACTGATGACATCTGTCCTACCTCCATTTTGTGAAAATACAATGAAATAAAATCCTGCAGAATATAAAATGCTACTTTTTAATGAAGGAAAGTAGTGAATTTACATTTTACAAAGTTGGATATGCCATCTCTATGTCTTAAATTGATCACAACCTCAAACCATGAAGGTGTTCTGTTTTCATGAGGGAATCCCATTCAATATATATGGCTGATAGAAAAGTCGACATGAAATAGTGAGACAGTAAAACACAGTTTGATGTAGCCAGACAAGGTTGTTTGAGAATATTTTATTAGAGCTATCATGGAACATGAGCACTATGGAGATGAAAATATTTCAGAAGTTAGAATCCATCTGGAAGATGTGATGTTCTCTTCCACTAAATTATAACCTTTTTACCAGGGAAACCCTGGGGGCTCAGAGCAAGAAGGAAAGATGACAGTTAACTGTGATTAGAAAAAAGCCAGTGATTATGAATCCTTTAGTAGTAGATTTTTTTTTTCATTTTATTTTATAATTTTATTTTTTTAATGGGGTGACATCAATAAATCAGGATACATATATTCAAAGATAACAAGTCCAGGTTATCTTGTCGTTCAATTATGTTGCATACCCACCACCCAAAGTCAGATTGTCCTCTGTCACCTTCTATCTTGTTTCCTTTGTGCCCCTCCCACCCCCTATCCCTCTCCCATTCCCCCCTCCCCCCCGTAACCACCACACTCTTATCAATGTCTCTTAGTTTCACTATTATGTCCCACCTACGTATGGAATAATACAGTTCCTGTTTTTTTCTGATTTACTTATTTCGCTTCGTATCATGTTATCAAGATCCCACCATTTTGCTGTAAATGTTCCGATGTCATCATTTCTTATGGCTGAGTAGTATTCCATAGTGTATATGTGCCACATCTTCTTTATCCAGTCATCTATTGATGGGCTTTTTGGTTGTTTCCATGTCCTGGCCACTGTGAACAATGCTGCAATAAACATGGGGCTGCATGTGTCTTTACGTATCAATGTTTCTGAGTTTTGGGGATATATACCCAGTAGAGGGATTGCTGGGTCATAAGGTAGTTCTATTTTCAGTTTTTTGAGGAACCACCATACTTTCTTCCATAATGGTTGTACTACTTTACATTCCCACCAACAGTGTATGAGGGTTCCTTTTTCTCCACAGCCTCTCCAACATTTGCTATTACCTGACTTGCTAATAACAGCTAATCGAACAGGTGTGAGGTGGTATCTCATTGCCGTTTTGATTTGCATTTCTCTAATAGCTAAAGAAGATGAGCATCTTTTCATATATCTGTTGGCCATTTGTATTTCTTCCTGGGAGAAGTGTCTATTCATATCCTCTTCCCATTTTTTTATTGGATTGTTTGTTTGTTTGTTGTTGAGTTTTATGAGTTCTTTGTATATTTTGGATATTAGGCCCTTATCTGAGCTGTTGTTTGAAAATATTATTTCCCATTTAGTTGGCTTTCTGTTTATTTTGTTATCAGTTTCCCTTGCTGAGCAAAAACTTCTTAGTCTGATGTAGTCCCATTCATTAATTTTTGCCTTCACTTCTCTTGCCATTGGAGTCAAATTCATAAAATGCTCTTTAAAACCCAGGTCCATGAGTTGAGTACCTATGTCTTCTTCTATGTACTTAATTGTTTCAGGTCTTATGTTTAGATCTTTGATCCATTTTGAGTTAATTTTAGTACAGGGGGACAAATGTAGTCCAGTTTCATTCTTTTGCATGTGGCTTTCCAGTTTTCCCAGCACCATTTATTGAAGAGGCTTTCTTTTCTCCATTGTGTGTTGTTGGCCCCTTTATCAAAAATTATTTGACTATATATATGTGGTTTTATTTCTGGACCTTCTATTCTGTTCCATTGGTCTGAGTGTCTATTTTTCTGCCAATACCATGCTGTTTTGATTGTCGTGGCCCTATAATAGAGTTTGAAGTCAGGTATTGTTATGCCCCCAGCTTCATTCTTTTTCTTTAGGATTGCTTTGGCTATTCGGGGTTTTTTATAGTTCCATATAAATCTGATGATTTTTTGCTCTATTTCTTTAAAAAATGTCATTGGAATTTTGATGGGAATTGCATTAAATTTGTATATTGCTTTGGGTAATATAGCCATCTTGATTATATTTATTCTTCCTAGCCAAGAACAAGGTATATTCTTCCATCTCATTATATCTTTTTCGATTTCCCTTAACAATGGTTTATAGTTTTCATTATATAAGTCCTTTACATTCTTTGTTATGTTTATTCCTAAGTATTTTATTTTTTTTTGTTGCAATCGTGAAGGGGATTATTCTTTTGAGTTCCTTCTCAGTTGTTTCATTGTTGGCATATAGAAAGGCTATTGACTTCTGTATGTTAATTTTGTATCCTGCGACCTTACTGTATTGGCTTATTGTTTCTAGTAGTCTTTTTGTGGATTCTTTGGGGTTTTCGATGTATAGGATCATATCATCTGCAAAAAGTGATACCTTTACTTCTTCTTTTCCGATATGGATGCCTTTTATTTCTTTGTCTTGTCTGATTGCTCTGGCTAGAACCTCTAGTACCACATTAAATAAGAGTGGAGAGAGTGGACAACCCTGTCTTGTTCCTGATTTAAGGGGGAAAGCCTTCAGTTTAGTGCCATTTAATATGATGTTAGCTGATGGTTTATCATATATGGCCTTTATCATGTTGAGATATTTTCCTTCTATACCCATTTTGTTGAGAGTCTTAAACATAAAATTGTGTTGTATTTTATCGAAAGCCTTTTCTGCGTCTATTGATAAGATCATGTGGTTTTTGTTCTTTGTTTTGTTGATATGGTGTATTACATTAACCGTTTTACGTATGTTGAACCATCCTTGAGATTCTGGGATGAATCCTACTTGATCATGATGTATTATTTTTTTTTCAAAACATTTGAAAGGCGTACAGACTTCAACAATATATTCAGTGACTTCCTATTTGGTGGGTGGGAAGTAGACAGTAAATATAATTCAGAAGTTGTGTAGTATGTTAGAAATCTGGAATGTCTATATAAAAAACAGCAGCAACAACCCAGCAATGAAACCTAGAACAAGCAAAGGAGACTAGAAGTACTGAAACTGGGGGCGAAGAAGAGCAATTTAAAATAGGATGACCAGGGAAGTTTTTAATGGCAAGTTGAAAGCTGAAAAAAAATTGAAGAAGTTAAAGGAGACAAGACCACTACAAGAAGAGCACAGCCAAGTCCAGTGGCTTGAAAAGAAAACATACCTGATGTATTCAACAAACAGCATCATGGTCAGAGAGGTAGCTGGGAAGGGACCACTCACACTTGGCTACTATTCTCTCAGGATGTTTGATAATCTCTTTGTTGTCACCATGATATTAATATTTAATTCTGATTTAAGTCATTTAGTACATATTAGAGTGTAAACTTATATTTTAAATGTAAAATATATTATTTAAAAATATTTAAGTATATAGACAATGTAAGTATGTATAATATATAAATACATACACCAACACATGTATGTGTATACTGGGGGTCCTTGGGTTGCAAAACAGTTCTGTTCCTGTGACAGTGATATAACCCAAATTTTGTTGTAAGTCAATACACACTCTAGCCTATGTCACTTAGTTATCCTAACAGAGTTGTAAAATCATAATCTAGAACATAAAAAATACAGCTAAGCCACAGAAAAAAAGACATAAATATATTGTACTGTACACTGTACTGTAGTAATAGAAGAATTGGGAGGAGGAAGCTGAGAGGTAGGAGAACCTAGAGAAGGTTCTAAAGATACTGGGTCAGGTGAAATAGGATTGCCTAAGGAACATGTAGGAAATGCTGGAGATGATTCTACCTGTACTACAGGTGCTTCACCTTGAGAAGCAGCTGATGTAGAGGGTACAGGATCTGTTGCAGGCCTCTCTACCATCTTAAAGAATTGTTAAAGACTAGTCTGGAAGATTGATG
The DNA here is from genome assembly GCF_036850765.1 of Saccopteryx bilineata. Classification (NCBI taxonomy): domain Eukaryota; kingdom Metazoa; phylum Chordata; class Mammalia; order Chiroptera; family Emballonuridae; genus Saccopteryx; species Saccopteryx bilineata. The sequence goes on from NC_089494.1 coordinate 81,658,287, forward strand.
ACTTCTCTTCCAAATCTGCCTATAGCATTGAAAGATATCTATAACATCTCTGTAGACCGTACTGAAACTGTTATCACTGGGGTCCTCAGACTGAAACTTTGCCAACACATCTTCTACCATAAAAAAATCTTCTTCCAAACCCTTAGTAGTAAATCTTTTGGGTTCTGAGGTTTCTATCTCTTCCTGTTCAATCAGCTGCTTCTCCAGCTGAATAAGGTCCTCAGAAGACAGCTCTTTTCCATGTGATGCCAGTAACTCTGTGACATCCATCGTGATGGCTTTTCTCTTCTTCAAAGCACTACCATCTGAAGACTCTGATTTTCATTTAGGAGCCATGATAAGAGGCAAAAAGTCACCAAACAAAGCAATACAAACAGAAAATGTGCACTTTTAACAGTCCAAAATGGCGTAGGTTAGAGTACTGGAGGATGCTAACTCCCTCACTCATACGTCACATTATTGAATATTTTTCTGCTGCACTCAACCAAACTAGTTTGCCCATGTAGTTAGTAAGTACGATGCTAATGGTGTAAGCTGAAAAACTTATGTCTTGATTTTTTAAAAGTTTTTATGGAAGTGAGTGATGTCAGAGAAATGGCGCTGTGAGGGGTGCTCCCAATATCTCCCCTTGAAATTTCAACAACTAAATACAGAGAAAAAATCCCAGGAGCACCTGAAATATACATATACCAGACAAAGGTATGATTGGGCAAAAAAGGTTGCTCAATATATAATCCATTCTGAAGGAAATAAGATAAAGAACAGAGTATTTCGCTTTCCTCACTGATCTGAGGATGGGCTGCTTTCATCTAGAACCAAGCAAAGTGGAGGTTCTGGGGCAAAGGGAAGAGGCTGGGTTAAGGTGGATAATCAAGCAGAGGAGAGAGCGCTCCAGCTTTGCCTGAGATCACGGACATGGGGCGAGCACAGGAACAGGCTCTGACAAAGGTTGCCTGTGCGAGGCATTCATGAAAGCCAGCACTGGTGCCAGCAGCTTTGTGTGCTCCCAGCTCCATGATCGCGGGTGGTGTGCGAGTGGCTCCACCTGGCACCACTGGCATGGGTGCACATGCTTGCGAACTGGAGGGCTTAGCCTAAGATTATCAGAGGTGGACATCTGCATGGGCTATTGCCAGCATCTTTGTGTATTCCTGACTCTGCGACCAGTAGCACAGGAAGTGCATGAGGGCTGAGATCCCTAGGCCTAAGACTGTCCAAGCTGGGCGCCTCTGCAGAGCTGATACAAGCTTCAAAGCACATTCCTGCATTCCTGACTCTAACTGAGATCACAGGTGCTGTGTGCCTAAGTGGATGGGAGCAGACCTCTGTGTGTACTGGTGAAGTTGTGGGGGCTGGGCATGCATGTAGTTTGCTGCAGGATACCAAACAATGCACAAGGGAGAAACCTGTGGAGATTAGACCCACAGAGTGCTGAGGTATATGAGACATGCCTGGGGACCCTTAGAAAGGTGCTTGATCTACAATTGGCTCCCAGCCCATGGCATGCTGAGACATGGTAAACCAGTCCATCAGCCCTTAGAACAGTGCTAGATCTGCAATTGGCTCCCAGACCTGTCTGCTCTCGCGGGCAGCTCTGGTTGGCACAGCCTTACCCAGAACTGTGCTTTGAATGGTACTAGAGGAAGGACCTGGCTGCTCTTAGAGCCTCTTGCTCTGCAAGCAGTGGCTGGGGTAAACCTCACGGCTAAGTCCCCAGGCTACTAGCTCAGGTGGAAGAGACTTGGGGAGAGGCACCTGAAAAACTAACTGAGACTTCCATTGTCAGAGCCTCCAAGCCCTAATAAGCCCCACCTACCAATGGGACTGTGGCCCAGCCTACATCATTGCCACAGCAACACAACAGCATGCCTCTGCTCAAGAACCCCACAGGGGAAAAACCTATAGTACAGTGCCACCTGCCAAAAAATAAAAATAAAAAAAGGTACCTCTTAAAACCAGAAAAAAATTACATTTTTTATAACTCCTTTTTCCATTTTGGTCATTTTATCTTCTTTCCTTTTTATTCTTTCTTTTTCTTTTGAACTTCATTATCCATAGATGTTAAATTATTCGTTCTTGGTTTTTTTAATGAGGGTTTCATTTCAAAAACCTTTACTTTTTTTCTTTTTCTCTCAATTGATCATTTATCAACAAATTACTTTATTTTGAACTCACATTTTTCTTTATGGCATTTTGCATGTTTTTGACTTTATTCTTTATCTCTTTTGTAATTTTTTTCCTCAGTTCCTGCTCCCTGTTCTCTGTAGTTTTTGTTCCACTTATCATTATAAAATTTTCATTTTTTCACTGTATCTTTTCAGTATTTATTTTATTGTTTTAATTATCTTTTATTATTGTTACTAACAATAGCACTCTCAAATAACATTAAGGAAAAAGAAATAAAAAGCATGGATACAGAAGACAGTGATGTAGCTCAGATAGATGATGAAAAATCTCTAGAAAAAAATGTAATTGCTTGGAAACCTTGGAGTTAAATGACAGAGAATTAAAAATTAAAGTCCTAAAAATACTCAGGGAAATACAAGAAAGCACGGAAAGGCAATTTAGAGAGCTCAAAAAACAATTTAATGAATAAAAAGAATACTTCACCAAGAAAATTGAAATTATAAAAAGAAACCAAACAGAGATGAAAAACTCAATACATGAACTAAAAAATGATGTAAAAAGCTTAGCTAATAGAACAGGCCAGATAGAGGAGAGAATTAGTGATATAAAGATAGGCAACTAGAGATACTACAGAGAGAAGAGGAGAGAGAGAGTCATGAATTAAAAAATTTGAGAAAGCCCTAGAAGAATTGTCTCACTCCATCAGAAAGAGCAACATAAGAAAAATGTGTATATCAGAACAAGAAGAGAGAGACAATGGAATGGAGAACATATTCAAACAAATCATTGATGAGAACATCGCAAGCCTATGGAAAGAATTAGAGCCACGGATCCAAGAAGCAAACAGAACACTGAGTTACCTTAACCCAAACAGACCTACTCCAAGACACATCATAATGAAATTATCACAAACCATTGACAAGCAAAAAATCCTCAAGGCAGACAGAGAAAAGAAGAATAGAACATATAAAGAGAGGCCCATTAGTCTATCATCAGATTTCTCAGCAGAAACTCTACAAGCCAGAAGAGAGTGGACCCCAATATAGAAAGTGCTGAAAGAGAGGAACTTCCAGCCAAGTATACCATATCCATCAAAGCTATCCTTCAAATATGAAGGAAATATAAAACTTTCATGGATATAAAAAATATGAGGAAATTTATCACCAGAAAACCCCCACTTCAGGAAATACTAAAGGGGGTTTCCAACCAGATACAAAAAACAAAACAAAAACATAAAGCTCCAACAAGATCACAATAAAAACAAGATTAATCTGTGACAACAAAAACAAAAAAGGGAAAAAGATAAAGATTAGCAGTAGGAAAGGAGGATGGAGTGCAGAAGCACTCATGAGATAATGTACTACAATGAACAATGATATATGTCCTTTTTATTACCTAATCGTAACCACCCTTGAAAAAAACCACTACATGGCTTTAAAAAAGAAGAAACAGAGGAAAGAACTATGGAATACAACCAAACAAAAACAAATGACAGAAAAACAAAAGAGAAGAACCAAACAAGATACAGAGCTATCAGAAAGCAATATATAAAATGGCAATAGAAAACCATCAAGTGTCAATAATTACATTAAATGTAAATGGATTGAACTCACCAATAAAAAGACACAGAGTAGCAGAATGGATAAAAAAAAATCCAACTGTATGCTGTCTTCAAGAAACACATCTAAGCTACAAGGATAAAAACAAATTCAAAGTAAAAGATTGGAAAACGATTCTTCAAGCAAATATCCAAAGAAAAGCAGGTGTAGCCATACTCATATCTAACAATACTCATAATAAGACAGTAAAGGTAATCAGAGACAAAGATGGTCATTTCATAATGATAAAGGGGATATTGAATCAAGAAGAAGTAACACTTCTTAATATATATGCACCAAACCAAGGAGCACCAAAGTATATCTACTAACTGATCTAAAAATAAAAACCAACAAAAATACAATCATACATGGAGACCTCAATACATCTCTGACTGCTCTAGATTGTTCATCCAAACAGAAAATCAATAAAGAAATATGGACCTTAAATGAAACACTAGAACAACTGGATATGATAGACATCTATAGGACATTTCATCCCAAAACACAAGAGTATTCATTTTTCTCCAGTGTACATGGGACATTTTCAAGAATTGACTATATATTGGACCACAAAACTAACATCAACAAATTCAGAAAGATTGAAATTATACCAAGTATATTCTTTGACCATAAAGCTTTGAAAGCATAATTCAACTGCAAAAAAGAAGTAAATAAACACATAAAAATGTAAAAATTAAAAAACATACTTCTAAAAAATGAGTGGGTTAAAGAAGAAATAAAAGTAGAGATCAAAAGATATACACAGACAAACAAAAATGACATCAGAATCTCTGGGATGCAGTGAAAGCCATAATAAGAGGAAAGTTTATATCACTACAGGTCTATATGAAGAAACAAGAGAGAGCCCAAGTAAACAACTTAACATCACATCTTAAGGAACTAGAAAAAGAAGAACAAAGACAACGCAAAACCAGCAGGAGAAAGAAAATAATAAAAATCAGACCAGAAATAAATGAAATATAGAACTGAAAAATTATAGAAAAAATTAATAAAACAAGGAGCTGGTTCTTTGAAAAGATCAACAAAATTGACAAACCCCTGGCAAGACTCACTAAGAAAAAAAAAAAGAAGGGATTCATATAAACAAAATCCAAAATGAAAGAGGAGAAATCACCACAGATATCATAGATATACAAAGAATTATAATAGAATACTATAAAAAAACTATATGCCATCAAATTTAACAATCTAGAAGAAATGGATAAATTCCTAGAACAATACAGTCTTCCTAGACTGAGTCACAAAGAAGTAGATAGCCTCAACAGATGCATAAGCAGGGAGGAAATAGAAACAACTATAAAAAACCTCCCAAAAAATAAAAGTCCAGGGCCATACAGCTATACTAGTGAATTCTATCATATAATCAAAGAGGAGTTGGTTCCTATTCTACTCAAAGTCTTCCAAAAATTTGAAGAAGAAGCAGTACTTCCAAACACATTTTATGAGGCCAACATAACCCTAATACCAAAACCTGGCAAGGAAAACTCAAAAAAAGAAAACTACAGACCAATATCTCTAATGAATACAGATGCTAAAATCCTAAACAAAATACTAGCAAACTGAATACAACAACACATTAAAAAAATAATTCACCATGATCACGTGGGATTCATCCCAGAATCACAAGGATGGTTCAACATATGTAAAACAGTTAATGTAATACACCATATCAACAAAACAAATAACAAAAACCATAAGGTCCTATCAATAAATGCAAAAAAGGCATTTGATAAAATACAACATTTTATGTTTAAAATACTGAACAAAATGGGCATAGAAGGAAAATATTGCAACATAATAAAAGCCATTTATGACAAACCATCAGCTACCATCATATTAAATAGCAACAAAACTGAAATTTTTTTCTTCAGGAACAAGACAGGGGTGCCCACTCTCTCCACTCTTATTCAACATAGTACTGGAAGTTCTAGCCAGAGCAATCAAACAAGAGAAAAAAATAAAATGCATTCATATTTGGAAAGAAGAAGTAAAGGTTTCACTTTTTGCAGATAATATAATCCTGTACATCGAAAACCCCAAAGACTCTACAAAAAGACTATTAGAAATAATAAACCAATGCAGTAAGGTCGCAGGATACAAAATTAATATACAGAAGTCTATTGCCTTTCTATATGCCAACAATGAAACATCAGAAAATGAACTCAAAAAAATAATCCCTTTTATGGTTGCAACAACAACAAAAAAATACCTAGGAATAAACATAACAAAAAAATGT